>NC_056672.1:21612500-21912500 GCF_018350195.1 Panthera tigris | reverse complement strand
GGACACTATTTAACAAACTCATGGCACCCCTTATCTTTTCTTCACAGCATGCATCAAAGATATTTGTGCAATTAGTTAATAAATATCTGTTTTCTCCATGAGGCTGAGGACAGAGGGTGTCTGTCTTTCTCAATATTATATTTCTAAGGAGAGCATATTGCTTGGCATATGTAGATTCTTAATAAGTATTTACTGATTGATTGAATAAATGGATGGATGAACTATTAGTTTTTATTAAGCATACTAAGATCTTTCAAAATATTATGATTGTATTAAAAGGGTTATGGTAATGTGTTGACCCTGGAAATATTCATAAAATGATTTCTGTATATCATCATGGCCTTAAAATAACTACATCTATCTCTTTTGAATGTTAATTTTTCTCTTTTTTTTCATGATTTTTAAATTATGCCAATGCACATAAACACTGCAAAAACATTTCCTTAGAACAAACCAAAAAAATTACAAAAGAATACAAGATTAGCTCTCACTACCAATTCAGAACTTGGGCCGATATGAACATGAACAGAGTTTTCTGTTGTTTTACTAAAGAAAAAGTGGTATCTGAGTCAATGTACTAATACGGTGATTATGAAAAACAATGACAACAGGCTTTCCATTTCATAATGCAGGTATAAAATTTTAGATATGTTAATTATTTACTTGATCACTGCATTCATTTATATATAAAGTGTAAAAATTCAAATGTATATAAAATAATTATAACAATATATGAAATATTATTGATGATTATGACTGAAACCTTATAAATAAACTGTAAGTAGTATATAAGATTATCAAGTTAATGAAGAATGCAAATACTATTGCAGGAGAAAATTTTACTTTAAGAAAATGAAATGTGTTCAAATACTATAGATAAAATAAATTCCACAAACAATGCATGTGCTAATTAAAGCTGCCTTCCTTATTTCTTAAGTTAAGTTTTAGTAAAACTTTGCTGGACTAGTTCGATTTATGGCAGATGACTAAAAGCAACAAAGCAACATTCAAAATATAAAAAGTTTTGCTGATAGTAATTTACTAAAATTAACATATTAAAGACTCATTCATATTTCAAAAGTCTCCAATTTGTTACGCGATTGTCAGGGGTTGGCAAACAATAGCCTGAAGGCCAAATCTAGCTTGCTGTTTTTTTTTTTAATTGAAGTATAGTTGACATATAATATTATATTAATTTCGGGTGTATAAAATAGTGATTTGACACTTATATGCATTACAAAATGCTCACCACGATAAGTGTAGGTACCATCTGTCACCATACAATACTATTACGATATTATTCACTACATGATATTCCCTATGCTGTACTTTTCATCACTGTGACTCATTTATTTCATAACGGGAAGCTTGTACTCCTTAGTCCCCTTCACCTATTTCATCTATCCCCTCTGGCAACAACTAGTTTGTTCTCTATGTTAATGAGTCCATTTGTTGTTGTTTGTTTGTTCATTTATTTTATTTTTTTAGATTCTCCATATAAGTGAAATCATAAGGTATTTGTCTTTCTCTGACTTATTTCACTTAGCATAATACCCTCCATGTTCATCCATGTTGTTGCAAATGACAAGATTTCATTCTTTTTTAAGCGGAGTAATATTCCATTGTGTGTATATATAGGCCACATCTTCTCTATCCATTAATCTATTGATGGACACTTTGGTTGCTTCCAGATCGTGGCTATTGTAAATAACGCTGTAATAAACAGGGGTGCATATATCTTTTTGAATTAGGTTTTTTTTTTTTTTTTTTTTGGCTGTGGCTAAATACCCAGAAGTGGAATTACTGAACCATATGGCACTTCTACTTTTAGGGTCTTGAGGAACCTCCATACTGTTTTCCACAGTGGCTGCATCAACTGACATTCCCACCAGCAGTGCACAAAGGTTCCCGCTTCTCCACATCCTTGGCAACACTTGTTCTCTCTTGTCTTTTTGATACTAGCTATTCTGGCTGGTGTAAGGAATGACCCACCAATTAAGAATAGATTTTACCTTTTTAAGTGGTTGAATAGCTCAAAAGAAGAGTATTTCCTAACTTGTGAAATTTACATGAAACTCAAATTTCAGTGTCCATAAATGAGGTTTTGTTGAAAGAATGCTGTGTCCATTCATTTACGTACAGCTTATGACTGCCTTTAATGCTACACCTGCAGAGCTGAATTATTGTAACAAAGATGATACGTCCTAAAATATTTTGTATCTGACTCTACTGAAAAAGTTTGCCAATTCCTATTGTTATTATGGCATTATAACTAGCCTATTAGGAATTTGGGTCCTTACTGGGATCTCTATGTTCCTTAATTCTGCATTTTGTGTGTTGACTTGTCCTGACAGAATTTATTCATCTTCTACTGATTTAAGAGTTAAACTTGCCTAAGTCCTTTATTGTTCTTCATTAGTTAACTTCTTGTTCTTGCCTTCCCTACCACACACACCAACCCCAGCTTGCCTGTCTGCGTGGATCTGAAGGCTTAGATTAAATAGTCTTAGAACCTCCTTTCATAGATTGTCCAATTAGTTTATCCAAATATGCAAGTGAAAATTATATTGTGAAGCAGGTAACCATAAAGCAGATCAGAGGCTCCTTGAGGACATTGTTATAAATGATTTTTGTTTTTCTGAATAAGAATCCAACATCCAGGGGCACCTGTGTGGATCAGTTGGTTAAGTATCCAACTTCACCTCAGGCCATGATCTGATGTGAGGTTGAGCCCTGCATCAGTCTCTCTGCTGTCAGCACAGAGCCTGCTTTGGATCTTCTGTCTCCCTCTCTCTGCCCCTCCACAGCTCAAGCTCTCTCTCTCTCTCTGAAAAACCAATGAACATTAAAAAAAAGAATCCACAAAGCCATAAAATACCTAGGAATAAAACTAACCAAAGAGGTAAAAGATCTGTACGCTAAAAACTATAGAAAGCTTATGAAAGAAATTGAAGAAGATACAAAGAAATGGAAAAACATTCCATGCTCATGGATTGGAAGAATAAATACTGTTAAAATGTCAATACTACCCAAAGCAATCTACACATTTGATGCAATCCCAATCAAAATAGCACCAGCATTCTTCACAGAGCTAAAACAAACAATCGTAAAATTTGTATGGAACCACAAAAGACCCCGAATAGCCAAAGTAATATTGAAGAAGAAAACCAAAGCTGGATGCATCACAATCCCAGACTTTAGCCTGTATTACAAAGTTGTAATCATCAAGATAGTATGGTGTTGGCATAAAAAAAGACACGTAGACCAATGGAATAGAATAAAGAACCCAGAAATGGACCCCAAAATATATGACCTACTAATCTTCAACAAAGCAGGAAAGAGTATCCAATGGAAAAAAGACAGTCTCTTCAGCAAATGGTGCTGGGAGAACTGGACAGTGACATGCAGAAGAATGAAACTGTACCACTTTCTTACACCATACACAAAAATAAACTTAAAATGGATTAATGACCTAAATGTGAGACAGGAAATGATCAAAATCCTACAGGAGAAAACAGACAGCAACCTCTTTGACCTCGGCCTCAGCATTTCTTACTTGACATGTCGCTGAAGGCAAGGGAAATAAAAGCAAAAATGAATTATTGGAACCTCATCAAGATTAAAAACCTTCTGTACAGCAGAGGAAACAATCAACAAAACTAAAAGGTAACAACGGAATGGGAGAAAATATTTGCAAATTACATATAGGATAAAGGGTTAGTATCCAAAATCTATAAAGAACTTACAAAACTCAACACCCAAAAAACAAATAATCCAGTGAAGAAATGGGCAGAAAACATGAATAGCCACTTTTCCAAAGAAGACATCCAGATAGCAAACAAACACGTGAAAAGATACTCAACATCGCTCATCATTAGGGAAATATAAATTTCCCCACACTGAAATACCACCACACACTGGTCAGAGCAGCTAAAATTAACAACTCAGGAAACAGATGCTGGCGAGGCTGTGGAGAAAGGGAAGCCCTCTTGCACTCTGATGGGAATGCAAACTGGTGCAGACACTCTGAAGAACAGTGTGGAAGTTCCTCAAAAAATGAAAAATAGAATTACCGTATGACCCAGCAATTGGACTACTAGAACTGTATCCAAAGGGTACAGGAGTACTGATTCTAACGGGAACATGCACCTCAGTGTTTACAGCAACACTATCAACAGTAGCCAATTTTTTATGAAAAGAGCCCAAATGCCCATCAACTGAGGAATGGGGAAAGAATACACACACACACACACACACACACACACACACACACACAGGACTGCTACTCGGCGATAAAAAAGAATGAAATCTTGCCATTTGCAACAACGTGGATGGAACTAGAAGGTATTATGCTAAGTAAAATAAATCAGTCAGAGGAAGACAGATATCATATGATTTTATTCATATGTGAAATTTGAGAAACTTAACAGATGACCATAGGGGAAGGGAAGGAAAAATAAGATAAAAACAGAGCGGGAGGCAAACCATAAAAGACTCTTAAACATAGAGAACAAACTAAGGGTTGATGAGGGTAGGGGTGTGGGGAAAATGGGTGATGGGCATTGAGGAGGGCACTTGTTGGAATGAGCACTGGGTGTTGTATATAAGTGATGCATCACGGGAATCTATTCCTGAAGCCAAGACTACAGTGTTTGTTAGCTAACTTAAGAATAAAAAAAAAAAATCCAACATCCAGTGAATGACCGAATGTAAAAATATATGCAAATTTGCACGGACAGTTAAAAGATCAAAAGGTATTTCAAAATATAGGCTTTTAGAACTAGAAGGAACTCTGGAAATAATCCATTTACATTTTCTGATTTTCAGATGACAACATTGAGGTCCATATGCATTATTTCCCAAGATCAGATACAGCTAGCTGGCATTACAGATTTTACCAAAACAGATATTGCCTGTTTCTAGCCGTACTGAGAAATTTTTTAGCAATGTAGTAATGGGTGTATTCACTTATTATGCAAAAATATTTAATGTATTATGTAAGGTGCATACAAGATACAAATTAATTATATTTCATCAAAAGTTAGATGTATCTAAAATTCATGCTGATTTAAGAAACATTAAGTAAAGTTAATCTTTTTCGTCACTTACTTTCTTAAACCGTGGAATTCTGTTTTGTATTTGTGGAGGTGGAGGTGGAGGTGGGGAAAGTTAGCCAGGAGTGAGGACACTGATTTAAATAGCTGAATAAAATCATATTCCCTCTACCAAAATTTAAACTTCAGTCATTTTTTGTGTTTTCTCCCGTCTAAATTTCCCTATTCGTAGCAAAGACTTTCAGAGGTATAATACTTATTTTTCTTCTTCAAAAACAAAGTTTGAATGACTAAGGAGTTTTGCAATGCAATTTTATGGATGAGTGTCCTCTACAATCAGTTCTTCTTGTTTGTTTTGTAACCTTTCTCTGATAACACAAGCCTCCAGCCTAAAATATCAAAGAGTATAATATTGGGGCACCTGGGTGGTTCATCAATTAAACATCTGACTTCGGCTCAGGTCATGATCTCCTGGTTCGTGGGTTTGAGCCCCACATCAGGCTCTGTGCTGACAGCTCAGAGCCTGGAGCCTGCTTTGGATTCTGTGTCTCCCTCTCTGCCCCTCCTCTGCTCATGCCCTGACTCTCTCTCTCTCTCTCAAAAATAAATAAACATCAAAAAAATTTTTACATAAATAAAAAAAGAGTATAACATTGCATTTTTAACTGGAAAAGAAACACAAAGGGAAATCTCATGAACATGTGTGGAGGAGGAAAAGGTTATGGACATAGTCATCATCTTTTGGCTAGATTTGTTATTGTGGAAACTATAGTTAATTGCACATATAACACCATTAGATATAGTTTTAAATATTCCATGGTAGACATTGTCATCTTCCTCTTCTTTGGCCCTTGGCAATTCCCCACAGAACATAAGGAATGACCAGTCAAAATGATGATGATCGGAATCATCAATTAGTGTTAGAGGAAGACAGTGTAAGAAACATGAGGTGCCATGAGCGTTGATACTGGATCAGAGAAAAAAGTGCTATTGACAATGAATTATTATTCCCCAAGTGCATCCTCAATTTTCCACCAAGATGCACATTTTATTTCATGGCTGACCTAGGTTCTGGGAACTTCTATTCCTCTCAGAGTGATGACACAGGTGTGGCCTGGGATTTCTCAGACTGAGCTAAACTCTGTGTTGGTAAAATGTGAAGACAGAGGAGGGAATCTTTGGAGGAAGTTACCAGATGTTGGGTTAAGCCAAGGTAGATTGTGTAGAAATAGGTCAGAGATTTTAAGTTTCAAGTGAAATCTGATGCAGTTCAATTAAAAAATGCATGCTCTGTAGGGTGAAAATAATTAATTTAAATGAGAGTTCAGGAAGGAGATCAAATTGATTTTACTCTCTCCTGCTGAACAACTATGAATACTAATACCACTGCCATAGATACTCTTAGAATTATTTTAAAAATTTTTAGAGAAACTCCATCTATTATTATCCATTTACCTTTAATCTGCATTTTTGGCCAGTAAATCAATAATTACTATTAAAATGCACATACAGAATAAAAGAAGAAAAACTAGTTTTAGAGAAAATGAAGATGTTTCTATGGTTTCTCCAAAGCAAACTTCATACCCTCTAGCTTATTTCCATTCTCAGGGTCTCAAAATCATTGTTTTACTCTCACAGTACCCTAAACTTAGCTAATAAATATTTTTGTCCTACACATTGAAATTGTGAACTAAAATATATTTCCTTCTAGAAATAAATCCAACATAATTAAGCTTTTTCTGTGTTGAAATGTAGTCCTGGCCCAGCAGGAAACCAAGAAGACTTTAAAACAGCCTTGATAAGACAACTGATTTGCAAAATTTTTGATTCAATTCAGTACTTCGTACAGATTTTGAAAGCCATAAAATGTCACTGCATTCTAGACCAAATAATCCCTGGAGAATATCTGCATAGTCGCAACCCTAGTTGTTTGGAAAGTTTCCAGGAAGCTTATATCTAGACTTACACATAGAAGAGAATAAAATTATAAATGTGCTTATATAGGAAAGCTTCATTACTTTAAAGAAATTTGTGATTTTTCTTTAGTTTTTAATATCTTTGTACTAAATTTCAGAGTCAAAAGGTTGGAAGGGGGCCTGGGTGGCTTAGTCGGTTAAGCATCTGATTCTTGATTTTGGCTCAAGTCATCATCTCCCTGTTTGTGAGTTCGAGCCCCATGTTGGGCTCTGCACTGACAGAATGGAATCTGCTTAGGATCCTGTCTCTCTCTCTCTCTCTCTCTCTCTCTCTCTCTCTCTCAGAAATAAATAAATAAACGTTTTTAAAAAAGAGTTTAAAAAACAGGTTGGAGACATTTTGCATCTTTTTATGAAAAGTTGATCTTATCTCTATTTCTAAGTCCTGGTATGTATGTTTGTTTGTGTGCCTGTGTGTGTGCCCGTGTGTGTGTGTGTGTGTGTGTGTGTGTGTGTGTGTGTGTGACAGAGAGAGAGAGAGTGATAGAGAGAGAGAGAGAGAGAGAGATGTTCCAGCACAGTTTGCCCCCAAATTAACATATGTGCTTGAGTTAATTAGTGCCATCTTGTCTGATTCATTTGGCATAATGTGTACAATAGTCAAAGTATGAGCTGGCCCATGTGGCTGATCACCATTCATAATTATTAATTTTAAGACTGAGTACTTACTCTCTGTCTTCCATTGCAGTATAAGTTTCATGAGAGAAGGAACCATTTTTAAGGTGCTCAACCCTGTTCTCAGTATCTAGAATAATTTTGGCGCATAGGAGGGTTACAAAATGTATTTAATGGCTAAGCTACAATGTATGAAATTATGTTCCTGGAAAGACAAATACTGTTAAACTATTCATCACAATGCCCTTACTGTTTCTTTTGACCCTTTGGTCGCTCCTTCCCCCTAGCCTAACCCCATTCAGGCCACAGCTGTCTTGCTCTGTCTTCGTGGCAATGGCTACATAGATGTGGGTGAGCCCCTGGGAAAAGATGGTCCTCGCTCTGCTCCCCCAGCTGACCGGGAGGAGAGTACCGATCAGTGAAAAATCCAGAAGAGAAATGTGTACCCTGTTTCTCATATAGAACCTCAGGAAGCGCCTGGTGCAGTACGGTTAGATGGCGGGTCTAAGCAGAAAGTTCTGCAGCTCATGGAGAGCCCCAGGCTTGAGCATAATGCAGGAGCGATGATGATATGAGCATAGAACAGAGAAGAAGGAAGAAGCCTTATTATTGGAAACAAAGAACACTCAGCAGTTTCCTGTTTGGATGAATAACCATGGACCAAAGGGAATCAACTTCTCAGGAGATGCCAGCATGGATAGATGAGAATGAGGACAGATATCTTGCAACCAATATCCAGACCAAGGTGTGTTATCATTCATTATGTCAATTTCCTAAAATTTTAACCTCAAAGCCAAGACAAATGATTTCCCTCATCTTTAAGAAGGGAGGCTTGGAATATGAAATAAGTTGTACCGTGGAGGAAATTTAAAATGCTAGAAGTCTTTGGTACACTTTACCTATGTACTAAGATTAATACCACCGTATGTCTCCAGTCTAGGGGTCAACAAACTGTGGCCCACGGGCCAATTCTGGCCTGTTGTCAGCTTTTGCACAGCTCATGAACAGCTCATGAACATTTTTTAATTGTTGAAAAAAATCTCAGAAAAGGAAAACAAGAATAACATTTTGTGACACATGAAAATTAAATGAAATTCAAACTTCAGTGTTGACAAAGAAAGTTTGTTTGGAACACAACTGTGTTCGTTTATGTACCTATGTCTGTGGCTGCTTTTGTGCTACAAGAGCAAAGTTGAGTAGCTGAGATGAACACTGTGTGTCTGTCCCACATAGCCTAGTATTTTGCTATTTGGTCATTTAGAGAAAAACTTTGCTAGCCTTTGGTCTAATCTAAGAGGATTTAAAAATTAGTAAACTTTTCACTTCTTTCTTCCCTTGAAAATATACGTTGCTGTGCGTCAGGATTCATTTTGGTTTTTGTTTGACAGATATTAAAAAGTGGAGAGGGCACCTGGGTGTCTCAGTCAGTTAAGTGTCCAACTTCAGCTCAGGTCATGATCCCACGGTTCATGGGCTCATGGATTCGAGCCCCACATCTGGCTCTGTGCTGACAGCTCAGAGCCTGAAGCCTGCTTCAGATTCTGTGTCTCCCTCTCTCTCTGCCCCCCACCTCAAAAATGAATAAACATTTTTTTTAAAGTGGAAAAGAGAAAACAGAGGGCAGGAGATATTTCATAATTTTTTAAGATACATTTTTTTGAGCAAAATATTTATGGTTGGGAAAACACATTTCCAAATCGCTGATTCAGAATTTCGCTCTGACAGGAAAGGTAGTGCTGATGAAGAGAAACAAATACCTGGGCTCAAATATTCAGTAAAGAAATTGGTGACCCAGAATGCCCTCAGGTGACCAAAGGGTTCAGTGGGTGGGGAGACTAGTCAATGAATCACCATCAAAATGTAGACTGTAGGGTTATAGTTTATGTCATCTTTCCACAACCAGTAAAATAATCCCGCAGCCTGTGGAGAGCTGTCTTTCAGGCTTGTTTGCTGTTCTTAAAATGCCCATGTCCACTAAAATCACATAATCTGCATGTAGCTTCATTAGTTCACCCCAACCTTCCCATCCCAGCAGTAGTAAAGGACAATGTGCTTTGAGGTGGGTAACCTCACTACGGAAGGTCTAATGAAATTTGTCACTTTAAAAAATCATTTTCAGTGCCCCAGTGTGAGATAAAGGACAAAAGTACTTTCTCATACTGGAGAAGGAAAATGTTCTGTGTTAACTCATTAGTTCTTTAATGTTCTTAGGTCTTCTTTATTTTTCTTTCTTTCCATTTCCGAATATCTAATCTTGAGTTTAAAAAATATTAAAAATTAAGTCATCGAAAAGCATGTGCATTACGTGATGAGGAATTTAGAATCTGTTCATCAATGTTTGACTCAAGTTAATATCTACTGAGGAGTATTGATGTAGATACCTCGTTAAAACAAATGAATCAGGATTTAAAATTTTTATTTATTTATTTGTGCTTTCTTAGCTATTAAAAGAAGAAAAGCGTGGCAATTTCCCTTTCTGCTGTAATCCATTCACTTCAAGGACAAATTTCAGATCCGCATTCTCTCCTAGGAGGAGAATGTATTGGAATCTGTCCTTTTTGATTTCAAAACATGAGACTCTATTAGTATAAAAATGGTACTAGATTTCCCTGTGCCGACTCAGAGCTTATTAGTATTATTTTAACATTTCTGGCACAAAGCTGTGTTGAAATAAATGCCTGGCTGATGTGCCACAACAGCAGACCAAAATATAGATAAGCTTTCATGTCTGGGAAATGCTCTGCTTGACCAGAAAGGCACTAAAACCAGTCAGCCAATCCCCAAATGCAAAGCCAACTCTGGCCCTATACTTACTTCTTTCCTCCTTATTCATTTTCTATTTTTCTCTTCCTTATTCCTTAATTTTAATTGTATAAAGGCTTCCTGCCTTCAGTCCCATTTCGCAGTTCTCTGAAGGCTTGGGAACAGAGACTGCCTGCTTTATAAAGTGTTCACATTTGTTTGTATCAACTAGATTGCATCTTTAATCATTTTTAACAGCTGATTATGTCACTGTCTTATTTGAAACACATCAAAAGCTCTCAGAGCCTATAGGATACTAGTGATTGATGGTCTCTCTAACTTCCTGTCTTTGTGTTCTCGAATTCTTCCTCCTACTCTACAGATTATCAACTCAGTTCTTCCTAGAGCATGCTCTTTTAACCTCTGGATCTTTGTTCCTTCTTCCTGCAATGCCCATTTCACCCCCTTGCCTGCTGTGATTTCTATACAGCTTTCGAATCACTGTTCAAGGTTCTTGTGGAATATAGTGTTCTTGACTCCTTCAGGTAACATTAGACACTTTTTCCTCTGTGTTCCCATAGCACCTTACCTGGATCTCTATTTGACTATTTCATACAATATATCTTAGTTGGTTTACCAGTGCTGCTCTTTTTGCACAACTTTGAGCTCCTTGAGGGTACAGATTGTGTCTTGTTCAACTTATTTTCCTCTCATCACAAAGGAGATGCTCAATGTGTCTATTGACCAAAAGAGGATATGTTTGAAATTTTGTTCTTCCAAAGTTACGTCTTCCTCTGAGAATGTTAGATAACAGTCTATTCATTTTATATTCTTTAATTATTTTCACCATTCATACATTTTTCGAAAAACATTCAAAGCCATTAGTTGCGTATTGACTCTGTACATCAACTGCTGAGCTTTTCCGGGCTGTCTGTGTAAAGACCAAAGGAAAGCCCTGAAGCAGAGAAATGCCCAGTCAAACGCCTGAGGTGAGATAAAAAATACATGCTGCACAGAAATCAAATAGTCAGAAACCTTGTGCAGCAGAGCAACAAAGGCATCTTTTGTGGCTTCTATTTCTAGCTTGTTAAAGGTTTTATCAAGAAGGAATGTCAACTTTGATCACGTTTTCCCAGTCTTTTAAATTCATTAATATGATAATTTGCATTAATTGATTTGCTAATGTTAAACAAAACTTCCAATGCTGGGATAAATCCAAGTTGGTCATGATAGATTAATATACTTATACGTTAGCGCTGGATTCACTGCGCTAATCTTCCGCTCAGAATTTATACCATGTAAGTGACTTAATTCAGGAGTATAATGATATTCCTTTCTCATCAGATTATGGTATCCATGTTAGACCAGACTCATAAAATGAGTTGTGAATTGTTCCAGTTTTTCTTTTTATTTTCTGAAAGAGATGGTATAAGAACTGGATTATTCAGTTCTTTAAATATATAGTTGAACTTGCCGGTAAAACTCTTACACCTGGGGTTCTTAGTAAGAAAACTATCAGTACTGGATTTTTTTTAATGGATATAGGAGTAAGTAATCTGGTTTCTACTTCTTGGTCTAGTTATAGTAAGTTATGTTTTTATACGAACCTGACTATTTCATTATGTTTTCAAATTTGTAGTTTGTTTCTTTTTTTTTCAATATATGAAATTTATTGTCAAATTGGTTTCCATACAACACCCAGTGCTCATCCCAAAAGGTGCCCTCCTCAATACCCATCACCCACCCTCCCCTCCCTCCCACCCCCTCATCAACCCTCAGTTTGTTCTCAGTTTTTAAGAGTCTCTTATGCTTTGGCTCTCTCCCACTCTAACCTTGTAGTTTGTTTCTAATATTCTCTATTTTTTTATCGTTTTAATATTTATAGCTCTGTCCTCTTTCTGTCTTGTTACTTTTTTCTTCTCTTTTTTTTTCTTAATTTATCTCATCATGGATTTGTCTGTTGTATTAAACTTAAGACAACTAATATTTGGCTTTATTGTCCTTGTCCATTGTATCTTATCTTCTATTTCACTGATTTCTGCTTTTATTTGTTTTCTCCATCCTTTTAATTTCTTTGGATTTATTCTATTATTATTCACTCAGACTTTTAAAACGAGACATTTAACACCTAATTTTTAGCCTTTCCACTTGTCTTATAAAAGCATGTAAGGCTATGCATTTATCTATGAATGATGCTTTAGTTGCATCCTCTATATATAAATATGTGGTGTTTTAACTTTCATTCATTTCTAAATGTTCTATTTTTTAGATTATGATTTCTTCTTTGGTCTATGGGTTATTTAGCTACATTTTGGTAATAGCTAAACAAATGGAGTTTTTCTATCTCTTGTATTTCTTCCTAACATACTCACACTGCAGTCTCAGTACAATTCCTTAAATTGCTAGAGATTTTTCTTTATTGACCCAATATGGGTTCAACTTTTATAAGTGATTTGGTTCTGTGTTTCAAAAGACTATGCATCCTGCAGATGTTAAATACATATCCTTTAGTTCAAGCTTGTACATCATGTTCTTCCAATTCTCAATGATTTTATTAATCATTTTTTATATATCAGTTACTGAGAAAGTAATGTTAAAATCTCTCATGATTTTGGACTGGTATAGTCTCAAGTAATTCTTTTTTACTGTATGTAAATATACATACAGTAAATACGCATACATATGTTATTAGGGGCATAAAACTTTATTTAAAGAAAATTTGTAATATTTATTTATTTTTGAGAGAGAGAGACAGAGCACAGCAGGGGAGGGCAGAGAGAGAGGGGGACACAGAATCCGAAGCAGACTGCAGGCTCTGAGCTGTCAGCACAGAGCCCGACGCAGGGTTTGAACTCACAAACCACAAGATCATGACCTGAGCCAGTCAGACGCTCAACCGACTGAGCCACCCGGGTGCCCCTATAAAACGTTCTTATCTTCCTGGGGCATTTAAAATTATATTTTTATGTGGTAATCCTCTTAACTTTTGATAGTTTTTTTGCTTTCAGATCTATTTTGTCTGATGTAAACATAACCACAATAGTATTTGTCTGATATATCTTTTCCCACATATTGAGTTTCAACCTTGTTATGTTCTTTGATGTTAGGTAAATCCATCTTGTTGTGGATGCTGTGGTGTGCCTCCCATCTTTCTCTTTTTCCTTTATGTACCACGAGAGCCATGGTTAGAAATTCAGAACCATCTTGGGGCGCCTGGGTGGCCCAGTTGGTTAAGGGTCCCACTCTTGATTTTGGCCCAGGTCATGATCTCACGGTGGTGAGACTGAGCCCCGCATCAGGCTCCATGCTGAGTGTGGAGCCTGCTTGGTATTCTCTCTCTTCTGTCTGCCCCTCCCCAACTCGCTCATGTGTTCTCTCTCTCTCTTTCTCAAAATAAATAAATAAACATTAAAAAATTTTTCAGAAGCATCTTGAACAATCAGACCAGCTTGAGAATGGGATCCTTGTGGGGACTGTCCAGCAGTAGAAAGCAAAAGGAATCTGGTTTCCTGACCACTGTGACGCCCCCTTTCTATCCTTCAACATCTGCCTTTGAGTATAAGTCAGTTCTTCCGGTTTTCTCCTATATATAGGTGAGCTTAATCTTCACTGGTACTCAAACATATGACCTGCAGAGAAACTAAAGAGGACTTTAACTCAACACTGCCTAAATTAATTTGATATTCAGCTACAAGCAATAGCTTTTATGTATATAGAACCTACCTTTGCACTTATTTTAATAACTTATAGATTTTGAAATTTAATATTTCCATAAGGAAATTTTAGATAATATATATTTGTTCAAAGTAGATATCAGTTACTATATCAGAAGAGTCAGGGCACCTGGGTGGCTCTGACTTTGGTTCAGCTCATAATCTCATCGTCTGTGAGTTCAAGCCTCACTCTGCCGTCAACGTGGAGCCCACTTCAGATCCTCTCTCTCTCTCTCTCTCTGCATTTCCTCTGCTTGCATTCTCTCTTTCTCAAAAATAAATAAACATTAAAAAAGAAAAAGGATTTACCTTGAAGGTGATGGTCTTCTAGCTGAGCTTTGAATAAAAGCTAGGATTAAGATGTGAAAAAAAGGGAGAAATATTATAGTTATGGAGAAAATAAGGGGGGGGAAACTCAAAGAGAAAGTGAGAGATCTGTATTAACAATGAGATTTTAATCTAGTGACTAAATTTTGGAGTATTTAAAGGGAAAGAATGATAGTAAGTTTGGTGAAGTGGCTTAAATTCAAATTGTTAAGGTCCTTGAAAGCCAGACATAGAAATTTCCTTGTGTGGAATGTAGTATTGTTTTACCGGGGAAGACAAAATCACCTTGAAATTTGATGAACTGGCTTAAAGTTACGCTTTATTCAAATTGTGCGATTTAGAGAAGTTTTTCAGTTCCTCAGAGTCTCAATTTTCTCTTATGAAAAGGCATTTTAGAAACATCCTTATAAAAATTGAACGGTGCACATGTGAGCCCTTCCATAAATTTTGAAGGGATACAGGAATGGAAACCGTTATGTTTATTAATAAGACCTTTTGAGGCTTATTGTCTAGTGTAAGAGTCAGACAAGGAATTGGGTCATTTAAAACAGTGTGACAAGGGTGGCAACAGATGTTCACCCAAACTGGACACAGATACGCACAGGAAGTACTTCTTAAAGGGGGGGCGGGGAATTAGCGCAGACTGTTTCCAAATGTGGAAGGGACACGGCTGGCTGGTGCCTTAGGAAGTGTGGTCGAGGAGCGTGTGTAGGATGAGTGTAGTGAAAGACAAGTGAGATCCAGACCATAAACGGTAGAGATTTGAGTGAAGGGAGTGCCACTAGGCTGTGGTGAGAGTGGTGACACTCACCCATTGATTTGTTTGCTACAAATAGCTATTGAGTACTCGTTATACAACAAACAGTCTTCCAGATATTAGCGATAGAAACAAAACAAGTGAGCAAAGGGGAAAAAGAGAGAGGCAAACCAAGGAAGACTCCTAACTACAGAGAACAAAGTGATGGTTACCGGAGGGGAGGGGAGTGCGGAAGGATGAAATAGGTGATGGGGATTCAGGAGTGCACCTGTTGTGATGAGCCGCTATGTTGTTCACCTGAAACTATTACAATGTGTGTTAACTGGAATTTAAATACAACTTTTTAAAAAAGAGTGATACATAGATAAGACGTCTGTCCCCTTAGTGCTTATAATCCGTTGAGGGAGATAGAAAATAGACGAATATAAAATCATATCAGCAATGACAAGCAAAAGCAAGAAGAAAACGCTGGTGAGGGGATGGAAAATGGGAGGATCACCTATTTTAGATGCGGAGATCAGAGAGGATCCACTAAGAAGTAGAGATTTGAATAAAATAAGGAGGTGAGCCACGCTTGAGGATGTGGAACTCACAAATAAGGAACAGGTGGAACATAACTCCAAAAAGCAGGATGAGCAAGACAGTTTCAAGGACCGGCAGGAAGACCAGAATATGCCAAGCGCCTAAGGGCAATACGCCAGGAGGTAAATTTGAAGAGGTGACTTGGGCTGGAATGGTGTGTGTCACATTTAGATATCTGGATCTTTGTCTAATTGCAATGGTTATTCACTGGAGAGAGTTGAGGAAAGGAGTGACGAGATGTTATTTGCATTTTGGCAAAGATCACTCTGTTTGCTCTGTAGAGAATGGATCAGAGAGAGCAGGAGTGGAGTAGGACTCAGGACCAGATACAAGGCACGGGATGTCGTCAGATGAGATGCTGTGGTTAAAACAGGGTAGTAGCTACTACGATAGTGGTAAGAAGTGAACATATTCTCAGGGTCATGGTGAATATACTAGAAATAACATGTGACGATAAGATCATGTTAATGAGATGCAATGCTTTAGAAGGCTACAAGAATTGTAGTAACCTACAAGAATTACAAATTGATGCCCTGAAGTCTAGATTTGGCTTCCAGATGAGTTTTCTTTGAGTTCTGATGAGTTTTCTACATGTTGAATTAATCATTTGTCAACATTTACAAATCAGGAAATTTCACATGAAAAGATCTGCACTTTCTGCTTGTCGCTGAAAAATCAGCACAGTTGGCAACTCTTACACTTAGCCCCCCTATGCTCCAACATTTTTCATCATGGCTACAACTGATGAATGTCATCAGAATGTCCCTATAGATGGGGTATACATTTTGTACCGGGTTTCATTTCTTAATATCAAATTCTTGTTCCCTGTAGACGTTTGAATTTGTGATCCCTGACCTAGGTCATAGAGGACAGCAGGCAGTCAAATCCATTCACAGCTCTGTCATTTTCTTACTGCAGGGGTTTTCAACAGGACTCCAGGCATCCGTTGATGAGAAACTTCACGGGTGCTTTTACCTTTTTTATGTACTGGGATTCTATCTAAAATTTAACTGGAAATGAAAATGTTTCTTAAGGACTTTCTCAACTGATCATACTCCTCAGTAGGATAGACCCTAGCATTCATTTTGAAAATTTCAAGAATTCCAGTATGTTTGCCTCCCTCCTTTTCATTCACAGTTGCTGGCTCACAGTGCACGTGGGGATTAGAACTTGGAGAGTTTACTCTGCCTGGCTGAGGGGACCCAAACCAATGTGTTGAGACATGGAAAGCCTAATTAGATTTTCAAATCAAGATTTAAAGTTCAAGGCATAAGCCGTGTGGTTAGGAGACCATAACTGATGGGAAAAGGCCAGGAGTCCAGGGAGAGAAGATGTAGCCTGTTTTATAATTTGGCAGGAAAACTCTTCTAGCCACAGACAGTTCCAGGGGTTGGAGGACTGCGAAGCCAGACTGTCCAGCCTGAACGACACTGGGAACCCTGAATGTTCCTGGCTGACAGTGCACCTTCTGGGAACCACTTGGGCAAAACGCCGTTGCTAGGATTTTAATCTTGGAATACTGCAAAAAGCTTTGCAAGCACTGCCCGGATGGGGTACAGAGAATGTGGTAGGTAGGTCCCTACACTCTAGGTTTTAAGAAAATGGGAGTGTTAATGCCACCTGTGACAGCATTACAGTACCAGAAGAGCACGTGGGAGGGCTGTGTTGTCTCCACGGCGGGGCGCTCTTGAAAAGTTTAGAGTTGTAACAACCCCAAAAAACTCCTGAGCCAAACTGCCTTACAATACTTTCTATTAAAATCTTTAACACTATCATCTAAAAATACACGTGGATTTTTTAAAAAGCCATTTACATTAAAGAATAAACAGTAGTATTTTCCACGAGACTCTAATCAATGTTCCCTGCTGAATTAGAAGTCATATCTTGCTGGGGTGGGGCATTCTTTACTTAGAGACAGATCATTTTGCTTTTGATCACAAGGATGTTTCTGGCCCTTTGCATGCAACCAAATACAAAAAGAGAGAGGATATTTTTAATGAAGAAACATGAAGACTGCGAGGATTTCCTTTTGCTAACTACCCCTTTATCAGTCAGAGACAGACGGCCTCATGGAGAGATGAAATCAGCTTTTAAAACAGATACTGACAAAATTCACTGAGAGAGAACGATGAGATTGGAATGAGTGATTGCCCTATCTCTAGCTTCCTACAGGGAAGTTCCTTGTGCCTCTATAGATTATTTATTATTTGAACAACCGCATAGGATATTACTCCACATAAAATCATTTGGCAGGTAAAAAGAAACAGCCCAGCAAGCATCGAGAGGACATTTTCTTGCTAAAAATGAACAAAGACTATGCAAAAAGCATCCTGGGATGCACCCATATATTATAATTATCCTGTGGATGCCCAGGCATGAGGACAGATACAATACGTTAACTATGCTTAAACTACACACCCCAAGCCCTGAAGTAATTGTTTGGGGGCTCGGACAAATTATTGAATCTATTAGGGGACACTTCAGCTTGATGTTCTAGAATGGTGTGCTGTTTCACGGTACTGCTTTTTCTAAATGAAATCGTTTGCTTAGAAAAAGTTCCTTCTGAGGGCACCTGGCTGGCTCAGTTGGTTAAGCATTGGACTTGGGCTCAGAGCATGATCTTGAGGTTCGTGAGCTAGAACCCTGCATCGGGCTCTCTGCTGTCAGTGCAGAGCCCGCTTTAGATGCACTGTCCCCCTCTCTCTGCCCCTTCCCTGCTCGTGCTCATGCTCTCTCAAAAATAAAATAAACATTAAAAAAAAAAAAAAAAAGAAAATGGAAAAGTTGCCTCTGCCCTGTTGCAGGAAACACGCACACACGCACAGGTGCCCAAGCCAGTTACCAGAGCAGACTTTAGGGGCTTCAGTTGGCTTTGGTGCCTTATATGCTACACGGTGCTGAATCAGTGATCTGGAAATGTTCTAATTGGTTCCCTCACTAATATAACTCTTTTTTTTTAATCTTTTATTGTTGTTTATAATTTTTATATTGAAAAGGAGCTGATCTACCATGAGAATAGAAATGTTTGCAGCTATTTTAAGCACAGTTGTGCTACTTTACTTAGTTTTATTATATTCTCAGGTGAAACCTGTGTTTTTCAGGTCTATTCAAAAGCATTTGCCCTTCTGAACTCAAAGGGCCTTATGAACCCAATGTTCTTTATTATTATTATTATTATTATTATTATTAATTTACACTTTCCACCTGCAATTGGAGAAAAGTTTGCAGGCCAGCATTGAGAAAAATATTATGATCTGGTAAAACCCATTACTAGAAAAATATCCTCACAATGTGAAAATTAAACAACATTGTGTCATTGTTGCTTTAACGTGCCTTTATTTTGTATCGAGTCTGAATGGCTCTTTTCAAATGTTTCTCAGCCATATGTATTTCATTAGTAAATGTCCGTTGTATTCCTTAATGGCAAATTTGCATGTGGCAAAATTACACGGCAAAGGAAAATACTAAGTGAAAACTAATTTTATTCTTATAAGATTAGGCAAAGAGAATTTGAAAGTATATTATTTCTTCTCCAGTATTTTTGTTAAGTGCTTGCATCATGTTACATGGAGTACAGGATCACAGCACTCTGTTCTCTGTCTCTGTTCTTCCTTTATGTATCTAAGTATTTAATGGCAACTATCCGAATAATTATGTATAACACTCTGAAAAGTTTCAGAACTAGCAACCTTAAATGTAAACTAGCAAAACTAGCATGGCATATATAGTGATTCATTAATGATTATATATTATGATAGAAAGTGTGCTTTACTTTCAGACAGAATTTTTTGAGTATTTAGGGTTCCGACCAGTAGCAAATGGAGTTCATAAAATAAAAGAAAAAACTTATTTTCTACTATTACAAGTTTACTTAAAAAAAAATAAACCTAGAGGGTCAAAATGGGAAAAAGGAATAAAAAATAAACAATAATAGTATAATTTAGATAAAAGCTGTTAAGATTTAACAGGGCTTGGGGGCGCCTGAGTGGCTCAGTTGGTTAAGTGTCTGACTCTTCATTTCAGCTCAGGTCGTGATCTCGTGGTTTGTGGGATCGAGCCCCACATCAGGCTCTGCACTAACAGTGCAGAGCCTGCTTGGGATTCTTAATCTCTCTTTCTCTCTCTGCCTCTCCTCTGCTCTCTCTGTCTCTCAAAATAAATAAGTAAACTTAAAAAAAATTAACATTGGTTTAATTATATAATCTTACAATATTAAAAATTCCTCAAATAAAAAATTGAATGGTGACATCATATCTGTTTGTGTGTGTGTGTATATATATATGTATACATACATATATATACACACACACACACAAACAGATATGATATATATGTATACATAACATAGTTCATCTTTTTCTATTGATGAATTTTCATAGAGTTTTTTCATTTTTTCTTATTATAGCTAAAAATAAAATGAAAACCTCTGTGTATAAATCTTTTTTACTCTTGGGACTCCTGGGTAGCTCACTTGGTTAAGCGTCCAACTTTGGTTCAGGTCATGATCTCAAAGTTCTGGGTTCGAGCCCTGCATTGGGCTCTGTGCTGACAGCTCAGAGCCTGGAGCCTGCTTCATATCCTGTCTCCTCTCTGCCCCTCCCCAGCTTGCATTCTGTCTCTCTCTTTCAAAAATAAATAAACATTAAAAAATTTTTTTAATGAAAAAAAATAAATGTTTTTACTCTCTAATTATATTCCTTGAAGAGATCCTTAGACATGGTTTATAAATTATGAACATTTTAAATACTTATTAACATTTTGAAAATCTATATTCCACAAACTCCAGTACCTTCCATCAGTGCCTCTGAGGCACATATACACCATTTCCAAGGTGAAAAAATTTTAAATGGTATTTATTGTTGTCTTAAAGCTTACTTCTTTATTTTATAACAAATCTGAATCTTTTCCATGTTTATTGTCATTTGTAGTTTCTTGGCAGATTGCCTGTTTTATACTGTAATGGACACGTAGTTTTCATTTGTGTAGCATACTTTTCTTTGGGGAGTATCCCTCCCTTAATCGGTAGGAATCTGTGGTTTAATTCCAGTTGGCCCTGTCTGTTCCCACTCTTAGTCCTGATTCCCCCTCACTGGTAACCACATGTTCTGAGTAGATGCAACCAGAATCTCCGCGTAAGATGGGTACCTGGACATTGAAAGAAGGATGGTCTCTTGTTCTCTGTTATTGAACTTTAGTAGAGCATGGGTCAGCCTGTGCCCATGTTGCTGACATCATACTGCCATGCTGAAAAGCATGGCTAAGTAAGAAGCCAAGCAGAAGCCAATAGAATTGAAAGATGGGGAGAAAGGAAACATTCCCATAAAGTTGTCCATACCCTGGGATCTAACTCTGCTTTAATCCAGATACACTACATAGGTTTTTCCAATGACAAGAACCTATATGTGTGTGTGTGTGTGTGTATGTTAGATATATATATGCTAAATATATATACATATATATATTAAGTTTTTGCTCATCTAGATTCTGTTTTGTTTCTGTAATATGCAACCAAAAACTTCAGAAAATACAATCTATTTCATATTTTTCTAATGTGAATTCTCACCTTGGTTTGCAAGAGTTATTTTAACACTATGGATATTCTTAACTCTCCTAATTGTAAGAATTATTTTCATAGTATGGTATTTTCATTTGTGGAAATTGTAAAGGATTATGTTCACAAAAATTAAAAGAATATTTTCTTTAAAAATAAAAATAAAAAAAGAATATTTTCTTTCCTTTTGACTTTCTCTGATTATTATTATTTTATTGCACAAGCAGTACATTTCCTTCCAGAAATCTGTTAAATACTTGCCTTTATATGCTTCTAGTCCCCTTAATTTGCATTTAATGCTTTACTGAAATTTATTTTAGTGTATATTGTAAGTTGAGGCTTTATCATCATAATTTCTCCATAGATAACTTATGTATCGATAAAAAGTGCAGAATATCTCATAACTCATTCCCTCCCTATTCAATTATGATGCTTTTTTTACCATATATACATTTTTTATATGTACTATGATCTGTTTTTTGCATTAATATCCTGGTCCATTTTCAAAGTCCATTTAAAAAATTACTGGATTTTGAAATTTTATTTTAATTTATATAGCAAAAACTTATATAGCACTACTATGTGCTAATTTTTTTTAAAGAAGCTTTATAAATACTAACATATTTCTGTAAATCTTGCCCGTTAGGTGCTACTATCCCCATTTAATCAATGAGGAAACTGAGGCACAGAGATTAAGTAATTGCTCAGGGTCCCATTACAGGTAAGAAGCTGACCTAGAATGCAAACCTCGATAAATTGGCCTAGATTTCATGGACTTAGTCCCTCACTCTCCTCTTATTCAAAAGAATACTCAGATGTGAATGACAGAGGACAACAGATAAAGAAGAATCTATACCAGTGATAGCTAAGAAAACCAACAAACAACAGTCTGATCACACTTCTGAATCTCTCTAAATGGAATTGCTATATTAATTTAGGTGTTATACTTAGCCTTGCCCTAACTCTGCCTCTACATCCTGCAGGGAGAAGAGTCTGTTGACATTTACGGTGAAAGAAAGAATTATGGAATGATATACTCCTGGAGTCCTTTCATTTCAAGTGACAGATACCAACTCAAGGAAATTAAAGCATCAGAGATATTCAAGTATTTCGCCCAGTTCAGAATGACATTTTAACTTACCTGATAACACATATGTTGTAAAAATGACGTTCTTTTTTATTATCCTTTTCACTGTAGAAAGTGATTTTGCCTTATAAATTATGGCTTCTTGGAATAAAGGAAATGTGTGTAAGGATTGGGATTACAACGGTCTCCAGAAGGCACTGAAATTGGACTAAAAACTAAAAAGTCTGGACTTTTTCTTCTACTTTTTCTGTTCCTCCCTGCGTATCTGCTTCTTTCTGATCCTTATGAAGAGTAGTTACTGTTTTTACCTGGTTAATGTTGTAAGTGAAAGAGGTCTATAACAGCTATGAAGCCATGTATCTATCTGAAGAAAGTCTCCCTCTATCAGTTTGTCTTTCTCTCCATCTTCCCCTGGTACCAATTGCAGATTCCAGGAAAAAGGACTCTCCTTTCCCCATCCTGGGTCATAGGCCCCATTCTGGACCAATCACTTAGGGCCAATAGGTAGAGCACAACTTGCCATTGTGGATAGGTGTGGGAAGGTTAAAGGATTTTGTGAACTGGGAAGACTCTTTCAAAGGTGGTCTACCTAAAGACGAAAACAAAAGTGTGCCCGTATTTTAAAGCCAAGGCCAAGGTAGGTCAAGGTTGCTGGCATCATACTATTGTTGTCACTTGGCCACAGCTTGTCCTTTAACCCAAGTTCTGATTTTTAATAGCTCACAACAACTCATGACTGTGTTTATTCAGGAGTAAAAACTAAAAAAATATTCTTTTGCCAGTAAAAAGAGGTAGAATAAAGATAAAGGAAAAGATTAGGCGGCTAAATTCCAAATATTTTTTTCCTTTAATTTGTAGACTTATAAAAAGTCTAGATTTAAAAATTTTTTTGTTTGAATGTTTCTCATTAGATTGGTATAACCAAAATACCTTCATATTGAACAGTACTAATATAACTGTAAAAAGCTTAAACTTTGCATTACATTAGAACTTCTATTTCCTGTTGATTTACTTAAGAAAATCTCCTTAAGAGGGGCTCCTGGGTGACTCAGTCAGTTGTATCTGACTTCAGCTCAGGTCATGATCTCACAGTTTGTGAGTTCGAGCCCTGCGGTTGGGCTCTGTGCTAACAGCTCAGAGCCTGGAGCCTGCATCGGATTTTGTGTCTCCCTCTTTCTCTGTCTCCTCTCTCTCTCTCTCTCAAAAACAAACATTAAAAAAAAAAAGAAAAGAAAAGAAAAGAAAATCTCCGTAAGAATAGTCTCTAAGTGTTCCTATTTAACATCTTTAAGTATTTCTTGCTCCTAAGTCCCTCTCTTCCTTCCTCTCTCCCTTTCCTTCTCTCTCTCACATATACCAGGTTGTTTTTTTTTTAATTTATATGTTTATTTTGAGAGAGACAGAGAGAGAGCAAGCAAGGGAAGGTCAGAGAGAGAGGGAGAGAGTGAGAATCCCAAGCAGGCTCCACACTGTTAGCATAGAGCCTGATGCAGGGCTCAAACTCAAGAACTGTGAGATCATGACCTGAGCCAAAGTCAAGAGTCAACACTTAACTGACTGAGGCACTCCTCACATATACCAGGTTTTAAAGCATGGGACCCCTGACCATGATTTATTTCCCAGAGAAGTATGAATTACTTACATTTTCAAGGACTTTACTGCACGTCTTTGTTTTACAAAAAGGACCATGGCCACCTCTGCAGAGCATTAACTAAAACCCAAAGCAACTGCCACCTTTTTTTACACACCAGTATTTAGTGGATTTTCTTTCTTGTATCTCCCAACCAAGCAGGACTGGTTACATAATTCTGGGGCCCAAGTGCAGAATGAAAGACTAGGACACCTTGTTCAAAAATTATGGAGAATTTCAGATGGTGACGACAAAGCTTTAAGCCAACACTGTGGCCCTTCTGTGCTGCAGATTGTGTGTGATCATATATGATGATTGTATGTCCATGAATGAAGCCAGCCCTACCGCTGAAGCGTCAGATGAGACAGACAATTAACCTAGAGCATTCATCAGTTAGATTTTAAATATATTCTCACAATAAATGAACAGAACAACCAGTTCCTTTTAGATGACAAGTGTAACTTTACAATCAGAACGAAGTTTAAAATTATAACAACTTGCAGAATATAATATTCATACACAATTTATAAGTGAGTAGCAAGCAATTTGTGAGTATAACAAGTCTGTTATATTTACATTCTATATCACTGCAATGGTTCTTGTATTACATAATGTTTGCTTCTAGAGTCATTGTTTTCCTTTAGACTAATTAATGTAAATAAAACCATTATCATGAAATTAAGTTAGAAAGATTGCTCCATTAAAGAGAAACTATTTTGTTAAGGAGAAAGCATTTTATTTCTTGCCATTCTGCCAATACAAAAAGTAAGGGTCTATAATAAATAGTTACCTCGGCATATTTCTAGTCTAGGACAGAAGCAGAAGATTTTTAATTCAGGTCTCAAAACAGACTTAGGAACTGTGATGTCCAGAGATACCTCAACCAAAGCATTTTATCTGTAGCAGCAAATATGCAAATGTAATAACATATTTGAAGTTAGTAATCAGATGCAAACTTTAATAGTACAAGCTAAGAACTAAAGCCTTATCCCGATTGGTAGTTCTTATCTGTAAGATGGGGAGGAAGGGTTGATACAGTGTAACTCTAGGCTTTCAGTGGATGTAAATTACATGTCAAGTAACAGTGCCCCAATCCTCTGATAAGGAGAGTGAGACTCTTAGATAAGAAAGAGAGAAGGCAGATAAGGGGGAGCAAATAAGAGGAGAAAAGAGCACAGGAGACTTAAACCACCAGGCTGAGATTTCCTGTGTAAATACCATGCCATTTAATTTCTGAAAAAGGCAAGACATTGGAATAATGAATCCAGGCAAAAGGCACAAGTGGGTAGCAAGAGATCTGGATTTTAATTCAAGTTTTCTATTAACTATCTGTGTGTGTGTCCTTTTTGTCAGCGTTCTATTTACCTCTGCTTCAGTTTCGTCTTATGTAAAGGGAGGGGTTTAGAGTGGAATAATTTTCAAGACTTTGATATTTCTAAATTTATGTATCTAGTTCTCATAAAAATTAGATAATTTTGTAGCAAAAGTCCCTGGCTTTTTTCTTAGCTCTTTCTCTGGCAAATCCATTGACATCTATTTTATCCAACATTCACCGATTGCCTGTTTGATCCAGATACTTAGGACTAAGTCCTAGAAATGCAGTGGCAATTAAACACAAGTCTTGTGGTACTATGCCTATGTAAGATTAGTGAAACATGCTTCTTCAAAGAGAAGAGATTTAATTTTTTCCCACTTATCTACTGATTATACTCCTGACACAAAGGTACTGATCACTGGTATTATAACTATTATATAAGGCATTTTGCCTGTATGTCTAAAGAAAAAAAAAAAGGATGTGAAATTTCAGATTAAGATCTAGGATCTGGTATTTGCTCCATAGGTCAAAGGATATATCCACATTCTTTCACATTTGAATTTGACTAAGTGAAAGCAGTATGCTATTCAAGAAATAATGATATAGACTTTTGAATGAAACTGAAAAGGGTGATAAATTTGGAGGATAAAAGTGGATTCTATATAACTAGACAGTCAATTAAGCTGGCAAAGTAGGTAACCTAAAAGGGTAGGAAATTGAGTCCTTGAATTTCAGAGCTAGGAGCCTCTTCAAAGTTAATTACTCTGTTTTAGTCTCTTCATTTTATGGATGAGAAAACTGATATCCAGAGAGGTTATGTGTCTCGGGAAGGTCACCCAGCTGGTAAATGTGAGAACCAGGATTTTAAGGATATCTGTCCCTTCTACCGTAGGTACCTTTTAAAATAGCTAACCCAGTATTACAGTGAAATACACATTAATGTAAGCTTGACATATAATGTGCCAGGAAAAGCTATCACAATATGTGTGCAGGGAGTTATGGATAAAAAAGCTACCCTGATGGAAAATTTTGTCTAAAACATCTACAACATGGAAGGAGTAGTTTCTCCTACTCATAACCGAGACTGATTCCTAAAAAAAACATAAAGACCATGTTTGAAGCTAAGAGATGACTTTTAGAGCTCCTGCCCTATGAAGTAATGGGGCAGTGACACCTTGTTAAGATTATCTGATTCCTGATGTTCTTTGAAGGGTCCAGAAATTTATTTTTCTTAAATTTTGTATTGTCTCTTTGAAACTTTGTCTAACAGTTGAAAAAAAATGTCTAGCAATGTTGGAAAAAAGTCTGTAACAATGATGGAAGAATATTGTAAATATATGCTTACCAATCAAACGAGGATATGAAATATTTTAATGCTAGATTGTTCTGTGAAAAGGTCTAGAAAGTAATGTTATATACAATGCTAAAATAGGCTCTGAGAAAAAAAGGAGCATATAAATCTATTGCTATTAGGGACTCAAGATTATGATGCTCTACTCTTTCTTTACTCATTATATTTTTAAATACTGTATTTCTAAACATCTAACAAAATAAAAGGAAAAAATAAGGCAGAATTTGAATTTATACTAATTAATTATTCTTAGATGACCTTCCCTGGAGTGAACCAAAGGACCATTAAAGGTAAAACTGGATTTGACATCCTTGGTCACAGATGATAACTAATTTTTTTTTCCACAGGTGTTAACTTAGAGTAGCTGAAACCCACTTTTTTTTTAACCTTTTTAAAAAAATTTATTTATTTTGAGAGTGAGAAAGAAAACACAAGTGGGGGTGGGGCAGAGAGAGAGAGACAAGAGTGAGAATCCCAAGCAGGCTCCGCACTACCAGCACAGAGCCCAATGTGGGGCTCAAACCCATGAACCCTGAGATCATGACCGGAGCTGAAGTCTGATCCTTAACCGACTGAGCCATCCAGGTGCTCCCACTTTTCTTTCTTAATTTCAGGCAAGGCCATGGAAACCACTTCAAATATTCTTCAGAACTCCGTAGATGTTGCTGATGGTCAAAGCTGTCACCCGGGGAAGCTAATATAAAAAATAGAGGTTCTATTCCTGTTCACCTTCTTTATAAGGGAAGAATTGTTTAGCTATATGAGAGGAAATGCGTATTGCTGTGGCACAGTGGAACCCCAGAGATTGCTTCCAAGGCGAAGAAGCCCTAATTGACAAGCAGAGTTTGTTCTAGAACCGTGATTTTGGGTTTGGGAGTCATATCTTTGACATCATATGCTTTGAGCCTTGTTGCTACACTTGTAGTGCATAAGACATGAGAGCTGAAATATATTTAGGCCATATTCTTCAGTTGAGGAAATTGAAGCCCGGGAATATAGTGTGTCATAATCCAGATCATATAGCTTATTACTAGCTGTATCGAGATTAAAATTCAGCTGTGTGCTCTGGCAGGCTGAATAACGGTCCCCAAGAATATCCATCTCCCAGTTCTCAGATCATGAGGGTATTTTATCTTACCTACATTGAAGATCTGAAGATGGAGAACTTATTTTGGGTTAGCCAGGTAAATCAAATGTAATCACAAACGTCCCTATTAGAGGAAGGCAGGAAGATCAGAATTAGCAGCATTAGATGTGACAGTGGAAGCAAGATAGAGTGATGTATGGAAGGGACCATAAGCCAAGGAATACAGAGGGGTACTAGAAGCTGAAAAAGGCAAGGATATGGAGTGTCCCCAAAAGCCTCCAGAAGGAATGCATTCCCAACACCTTGATTTTAGATTTCTGACCTTTGGAATGTAAGGGAAAACATTTGCATGGTTTTAAACCACTAAGTTTGCTGGAATAAGAAACGAATACAGGGGCTCTTTCCAAAACATCATGCTATTATCATACTCTATTCCATGCTGTATACTGCAATATGTTGTCAAATATCTGACTATCTATCTTCCCAGGTGTTCAGATATCCTTAAATACAGACACAGTAAGTTATTTATCTCCTTATAGCGCATGCCTTTAGAGCTGAATCAGATTCTATAGATGTTGAATAAATGAAGAAATAACCATGATGCTGGCACTGATTAAAACACATCTAAACTTCACTCATATTATGGATTTACCAGCCACTCAACAAGTATTTTATTGAGAGCTTTCTATGTATGAGGCACTGTGATAAGTGCACAGTGTATGAAAATGTGGGCAGCACATCTTTTTGTGGAAATTTTTACTTGCTGAAATGTTGTTATAAGATGATAAGCTCCACCTCAAATCAACCCAAAGGAGTATGTAGATATTTATGATCTGTGCATTAGACTGTGATCCAAGTTCCAGGAGGACCAAATGCAATGCAAGTGGGACAAGTCCTCAAAGGAAGTCCATTTCATGCCTTGGCTGCCCAAATTATATACACCCTTTCCCCTTTAGAGGTACTTTGAAGAATGCTCCCTGCCAAACTTAACACAATGATTCCAAACAAAATTGAAATTTTCTTCCTTCTCAGAAGGAAATAACCCAAATCATGATTTTTTTTTTCCCATTCAGACCTAAATTTGTCTCTGGGAAATGTGCTTATGTTCATGACCCTGAACCTGGACTGTAATGAAAAATTTAGGGGCACCTGGGTGGCTCAGTCAGTTGAGCATCCAACATCAGCTCAGGTCATGATGTCAAGACTATTGAGTTCTAGCCCCGCACCAGGCTCATTGTTGTCTGCAAAAAGTTTCCTTCTGATCCTTTGTCCCCTTCTCTCTGCCCTCCCCCCACCCACCAAAAAAATGAATAAACAAACAAACAAAAAAGTTCAGCGGTACCTGGGTGGTTCAGTTGGTTAGGCGCCTGACTTGGCTCAGGTCATGATCTCACAGTTTGTGGGTTTGAGCTCCATATCGGGCTCTGTGCTGACAGCTCAGAATCTGGAGTCTGCTTCAGATTCAGTCTCTCCCTCTCTCTCTGCCCCTCCTCTGCTTGCACTCTCTGTCTCTCAAAAATAAATATACATTAAAGAAAACAAATAAAAAATCCATAAGGGATGCCTGGGTGGCTCAATCGGTTAAGCATCAGACTCTTGATTTTGGCTCAGGTCGTGATCTCAGGGTTCCTGGGTTTGAGCCCCGCATCTGGCTCTGCGCTGACAGTGCTTGGGATTCTCTCTCTTTTTCTCTCTCTATGCCTCTCCTGCTTGCGCATTCTCTCTCTCTCAAAATAAGTAAATAAAACTTAAAAAAAATTGAAAATATTTCATCATCCCTACATGTGTAAAATACATGGTAAAGTGAAAAGAGGAAACTTCACAGTTAAATTTCTACCATTGTGTAAAGGAAGGTAAAAAAGCACACTATTGGGCAGAGATTAAAAGGACTTCTTGATTTTGTCTTGCCAGGACATCCTAGCAAGTTAGACTGTCGCCAGTTCCTCTGATTGACAAAAGATTGTCATCCTTGAAGGAAGTACAGAGGGGAATCTTTTTCTGGGTCCTCACTGCTCTGCTAACCTATACCTTTTGGCAACTGGTGGCCTAGGGGTCACTGTCCGGTTTTTAAATCACAGGTTCCTGTTTGTTACCCACTTAAAAAGTAAATGAATTTGTTTGCTTGCAGGGGATTGTCTATGAATTTGACTCAGACCTTATGTTAAGATCAATCTCCTAGCATGCTAAAGATGTGCATGACTGGAATCCAATCAAACTTGCTTAAATATTAAGGGAATTTACTGGTTCAAACAATTGGGAAGTCTGGGGCAAAAACTGTATTCCTAAGAACTCAAAAGATGTAATCAAGTTACTTCCTCTATCTCAAAGTTCTTCTTGTCCCATCTAATGTTTTTCTATCAAAGTGTTTTCTCTGTATACAAGAAAAATGGCTGCTAATAGGTCCTAATCTTGTCTTCTCAGGTATTATCATCCTGGAGGAAAGGGATTCTTACTTTTATAAACCTTTGTATAAAAAACTGACAAGGATGTCTTGTGTCCACCCCTGTGAGAAGGGCTGGCAGAGTTCTGTAACCGAAAAGGACTTCAAAAGTAATTGGCATGCTTAGAGAGAGAGAGAGAGAGACAGAGACAGAGACAGAGAGACAGAGAAAGACAGCAAGAGAGAGAAACAGAGAGAGAGAAGAAAGAAGGCAGAGAGAGAAACAGACCATAATGTTTTTTGAATGTTGCCTCTCCTAGAAATATGAAAACATGCAGATACAAAAATTTTATGATTCATGACCATATCTGCATAGACTGAGGATACTGTCAAAGGAATTTTGTTGGAAGTGGTTCATGAAGATGCTCTACGGTAGGCTGCATGTTTGAAATTTTAGTCTCATCAGTTGATTATAATCTTTGCATATGAAATCTGTGCAGAAAGTTGGAGTCCTAGTCCCTCTATTTGGGCCCTGTCACCCCCATCTGTCCTAGGTGTCTCCTCGAACCACATTGGGAAGAGTGGTTAGGCATGGACTCTGAAGCTGAACTAAGTTCAATCCCAGCTCCACCATTTACCAGTTTTATAACCTTGAACAAATTACTTAGCCATCCTTATAACTCTGTAGAATAGGTGTAATACTACCATCTATGTCTCAGTGTTCTTGTGAGGATTGTCTATAATTAATATAAGTAAAACCCTTAGAAGTTCCTAGCTTATGTATATAAGAGTCATATATATAATATAAATAATATTGTAGTTTAGATTTTTTTGGTGTCATTTGTATTCAATAATATTTCAAAGCATACCTAAACTCTAGGAAGAACTATCACAGTGTACTATAGATAAAAATAAATCGGTAAGTGGATATAAAAAGCAAGTTTGAAGACAGGCCCTTAACATTGAGGGTTGTCTAACCAAACCTTTGTTAAAGTGGTAAATAGTGATGCTTCTGAAATCTAACAAGGTGATAAAAATGAAAGTTCCTAGGACACAACTTGGTATGTACTGAATACTTGAGGAACAAAAGATGAACTTGAATATGTTCTGAAAGCAATCTTACTTGGAGTAACTCACAAACACAGAGGATGTTGGCTTACAGACCTTTTAGGCTGGGGTGAGGGGCACTTTTAAAGTGCATTAAGGCATACAGCTAGAAAACTATACTATAAAATTATACTAGCTATCATCCAAATAGACAACATCTACTCCAGAATTTGCTGAATGGATTATGTAATTAGATATTCTTATATTCTTTTTGACTCTACCAAGTACATGCAAAATTAGCCACATGTTGCAGTGGTGATTTTTTAAAATTGCATTCAAAAGTAAGGGATATTTATTAAAAATTTGACCTGATTCCTGCACGCTGAAGTTTTGTAACCTGTTTATAATGCTCTTATGTAACCAAATTAGATAATTTTAATAAAATATTATAGTATCATGTATCACTAATAGGCTATTAGTAAGCTATTTTATTAACAAGTTTTTATTATTTGGAGTAATAAAAACATGATGTATTATTACCTAGTCACAAGAGTGTGTCTTACTATAGTCTTTTAGAAAATGTATATGTGTGCATGTATGTTGTGGTTGGTTTTAGTTTTCAAAAGTGAAGACAAATATTAACAAAAAATTGCTTTTTATTTAAGATGACCTTCTAAAAGTGACACTCAATTTAGTTAAAGGAACATCTTCTGGACTTATTGGGAGTAGTCAATTTGAAATGTTAATTTATTCCTATTTTCTGAACAAAGGTAGGGAAAAAAGGGTTCTTATTTTTGTCAAATGATTTTAATGTAATTTTATGTAACTACCTTAGTGTACTACTTTTTTTTTTTCTTTTTTCTGATTCACATCCTTCCATTTAGGAACTGTTCCTTCTGTATGTATTTGGACTAACACAATTCTATCCTCCTTATAATCTTCCTTTCCCTCCCCTTCCGCCCCCCCCCCCCTCAACTTTTGGCACATTTTCTGAGGAGAGTGGTTGTTCTAGGTGGGGGCATGGGATCCACAAGGGAACAAAATCTTTTTGCAGTGATTCATATAGATTCTGGGGGATAGGATCTCTCAGAGAGATTAAGGTTTTAAAAATAAAACAAGCTTGGAACTTCCAGAAGCCATCTTTGTCCCAAGGGTACAGTTGTCACCCGAGAGAGAAGTCAACATGAAGGAAAGCAGAGTAGTGGTATGTTGGTAGGTAGGTAGGTAGGTAGGAGGGGGTGAGGGAGTGAGAAAGAGAAGGGAAGAAGAGGGAGACAGAAACTAATTTGTGGCATATATTGATCCTCAAATAGATAACCTCAGATGACTGAGTATAACAAACATAACAGATAACCAGAATATCCTGTCATATCAGCTAATTTTCTTCAATTTGACTGGAATTCTCTTACCTGGAGCAGAAAGAATCTTTTTTTTTTTTTTTTTTTTTTTTGAGAGAGAGAGAGAGAGAGAGAGAGAGAGTACAAGTGGGAGAGGGGCAGAGGGAGAGGGAGAATCTATCTTAAACAGGCTCCACAGTCAGCAGGGAATTCGCAGCAGGGCTGGATCTCTTAACCATGAGATCATGACCCGAGCCAAAATCAAGAGTCAAAATCAAGACACTTAATCCACTGAGCCACCCAGGTGTCCCTAGAACAGAAAGAATTTTAATATACTCTTTGAAAGCTAAAGATTAACTAAATCATGTCTCTGAGTCACATCTCTCTTCCACAGATTGTAGGCCTGACATTCAATTTCTCAGTTAGATTTGATGCTACACCAAACTGTCTCTGTAACTGTTCCTACAGCTCTAAAAGTCTTCCTCTTCTGAGATAGAAACCAAGTGGTTCTCATTCTAATTCTACTCGCACATAGTCACTGATTTAGTGAGCAGGGTCAGGGTCAGGAGCAGCCTGCATTTCTTCATACGAGACTTTATTGTTCCATTTATCCCCATGAAACATAAGATATTCAAAATAATCTAATTTGACTTGATGCAGTAACCACAGATCTTGCATTAGGTCAAGTAGTATGATTTATTTATAGACACACATTTGTATAGGTGTGCTTGGAGAGAAGGTATAGTTTATGGTTATTGATTGCTTTCACATTCCAAATACAACCAGAAATTATCAGCTAACACATTTGTCAAGGGCAGTGCCTCTCAAACTTCAATGCATACACAGATCATCTTTCAGTCATTATGTTGTAAATTCTGATTTACTTGATCTGGGATCTGGAATAGAGCCTAACAATCTACATTTCTAACAAGTTCCCCAAAGATGGCAATGCTGCTGACCATTGGTTCACATTTTGAATAGTAAGGTTCAAGGACATTTCATCCAACCAAGGTATCTGTGCCAGAGAGAAAGTGTCCAGTCAGGCTCTGTATAGCAGCAAATCTGAGAGTAATGGATCTGATGGCATCTATAGGTTGAAATATTCATAAATATTAATTAATGCTAACTATCAGCAATAGTAATATAAGTAGTTATTGGTAAGTAGATCCTGAGTCCTCTGGAAGAGGAAAAACAATTCATTGTGAAGAATAAATTTGGGGGTGCCTGGGTGGCTCAGTCAGTTAAGCATCTGACTCTTGGTTTCAGCTCAGGTCATGATCTCATGGTTCCTGAGATCAAACCCCATGTTGGGTTTTGTCCTGACAGCATGGAGCCTGCTTGGGATTCTCTCCCTCTCTCTCTGCCCACCCTGCTGGCATATGCTTGCTCTCTCTCTCTCTCTCTCTCAAAATCAATAAATAAACATTTGAAAAAGGAATAAATTTTGTGTTGCTTTTCTGACAGAAACTATAAAACTAACCAATGATTTTGGTGAGAAAGTAAGTAAGACAATTAAACTTATATCCATTAATATCAGGAGAAGGTAGGGATGTCAGGCTGAGTTACCTTTGAATATTATCATTATGATTCTGGGACAAATTATTTTAGAAAGGAGCTCATAGTACTATCCAAATGTCTGCCCTGTCGTGGACACTTGAAAATGCTGATCAGCTTCTATATTTAAATAATGAGGATGTCTGCATTAGTGGAAAACAACACAGCCATTTTTACTAATTAGGACTATTTAATATTAAGACATACACTTTCAATATTTTTTGATATTGAAAATTTTTGATAAAGAGCAACTGTTTCATAATGGAAGTCCCAAGAAATGGAAATCTCATCCTTTGTTGTCTAATCAATTTACATTCAGCTTTTTTTTTTTTTTTTTTTTTTTCACAAAGACCTCTTGTATAACTTTTTTGGGCAGAAATGTGTTTCATTGCTTTTTGCATAGAATGAATATATATATATATATATATATATATATATATATATATATGTTTTTTACATTTACATCAAAATGAAGTAAAGCAAATTCAATAAATGTTTGTTGAATTAAATTAGAACACACATACATATTCTATCTGTATGTGCACACCTATTGGCTGAATATTCCATTTTGGTTATTAATGTTTATCTTAGTCAACTCTCTACATTGGCTGCATTAATTACTAAATGCAAAAATGCCATATCTTTTGCAAATAAAGGCTTAATAATCAGATTTTAAGAGTATAACAAAAGTCACATGATCCTGATAAATAAAATATTGAGATGAAGGTGTGTTCCATTTTTGGCCTGAGAAGTAGCAAGTATATATATAAATAATGTCTTAGAATTCCCCAGCCTTGGGGCACCTGGGTGGCTCAGTCGGTTGAGCTCCCGACTTCGGCTCAGGTCATGATCTCACGGTCTGTGGGTTCGAGCCCCGCATTGGGCTCTGTGCTCACAGCTCAGAGCCTGGAGCCTGCTTCAGAGTCTGTGTCTCCCTCTCTCTCTCTGACCCTCCCCTGTTCATGCTCTGTCTCTCTCTGTCTCAAAAATAAATAAACATTAAAAAAATATAAATTAAAAAAAAAAAGAATTCCCCAGCCTTTATCTGACTTGAAGGGTCACTTATTGTCTATTTTTAAAGATGTATTTATTTTTAATATTTATTTTCCTCAAATACATGTTATGTTACTAAAGATTATCTTTAATACACTAAAGATTGGAATGAATCAAAAATGTATAATATGGGAAAGACTTCTCCATATTCTAAAATTTTAGTGATAGACATTTGCTAACAATTCGGTGATGTACTTCATCAATATATTATTTCTGTAATTTATTAAGGAGTAATTTAAATATTATTTTAATTTATCTTGAGAGAGTTTAATTTAACTTGGAGAGTTCCTAAGATAAGATAAGGAGATGGAAAAAAGAAAAAAAAAAGACTGTACAGCTAGGGACTGTAGGGCTTGAGGACTGACCCAACAGCGAGCTCTCTGAGTTGCCTTTTTCCTTTTTTAAGTTTATTTATTTTGAGAGAGAGAGAGAGAGAGAGAGAGGAGAGGAGGGGTAGAGAGAGAGGAGAGGAGGGGGAGACAGAGAGGGAGAGAGAGAATCCCAAGCAGGCTCCATGGTCAGCATAGAGCCTGATGTGGGGCTCGATCCCAGGACCATGATATCATTACCTGAGCTGAAATCAAGAGTTGGACGCTCAACTGGCTGAGCCACCCGGGTGCCCCTTTAAAAAACTTTATATATTGCAGCCTGGCTGCTTAGAGGAGCTTGCAGTCAGGAAACATCAACAGGCACAAATAGAAAGTTCCATGAAAAGCCTGCCTTCTCTAGCCAAAAAACAAAACAAAACAAAACAAACAAACAAACAAACAAAAAACAAAAAAGGGGGAAAAAGAGCAGCCCAAGAAGACTGAAACATTTTGACCATACTTGCCCCATTCCGGGTGAACAGTATGAGAGATGTCATGTCCTTTTCCCTCCTATAAGACACCAAGCTACTGGAGACTATAGGCAGAGCCCTGCCCACTGTCCTGTCCCTGCAAAAACAAAGTGGCACCAACCCCCTTCCCCATGGGACACTGCAACTCTCCAGATGGTGGGCAGAGCCTGGCTTACCATCACTGCCATGAGTAATGAGGCAAAGGAGTCCCTTCCCCTCTAAACTAAACAGGAGCAAGAGGACTATGGAGAAAAAGGGATTTAAAAACTGGATTTTCCAAATGTCTGTATGAAATACTGGGCAGAACTCTGAGCAACCCCATGTGTGAATACAACCAGAAATAGCATAGCAAAGGTTTGATAACTGAATTCTAGCATGGACTGCTTCCCAGGTTTCAGTGTGGGCAGCCTACAAACGGGACACACTAGGATCCCACTGTAAAGGAAACTAAATTGACATTTGAACCACAACCCACAAAAGTGGCCACAAGGTGTGTTCGGGATTGAAGTAAGTTGACTGACCGATAAAACAAAATATCTAAATGGGAAAGAGATTCTTGTAACATACCTAAGATCTCCAGCCAAGAACCACGAAAATCTCAACTCAGATGAGAAAAGGCAAACGACAGACTCCAACACCAAGTAAACGCAAATGCCATAATAATCACATCAGGATTTTAAAGCAGCTACAATGAATTGCTCTAACAAGCAATCACAAACACAGAGGAAACACAAAACAAAGTGTCAGCAAGGGAACAGAACATATAAGGAAGAGCCAAATGGGAATTTCAAAATTGAAAAATACAATAACCAACAAAGGAAAGAAGAAACCTCACTGGACGAATTTAATGCTAGAATCAATGACAGAGGAAAGAATCAATAAACTTGAACACAGATCAATCAAGTTTACTCCATCTGAATAAGAGGAAAAATAGATGTTAGAAGTTGAACAGAATATTAGAGACCTCTGGGACAATCACAAAAGATCTAATATCATGTTACCTGAGTTCTAGAAGGAGAAGAGAAATAGGGCAGTTCTGAAAAAAAGAAAAAAACATTTGAAGAAACAATGGCTGAAAGTTTCCATATTTGGTAAAAAGATATAAACCTACAGGTTCCAGAAAGCGAGTGAACTCTAAGCAGAAGAAATCCATCTCCAGATATATCATAATCATATTTATGAAAATTTACAAAACTTATGAAAACTAAAGACAAATAAAAAATTCAGGAGATATTTCATCAGAAACCATGGAGACCAGAAAAAAGTAGCATTTTCAAGTGCTGGAAAAAATAGTGGTCAGTCCCGAGTTGAACTTTTGGCAAAAATATTCTTCACGAGTGAACATGGAAGTAAAGACATTCTCAAATGAGGTGAAACTAAGTGAACTTAACTCTTCTAAAAGAATAGCGAAAGGAAATTATTAAGACAGAAAGAAAATAATAATGGGGGGAAATTAGAGCAATCAGAGTGAAGAAGAAACAATGGGAAGGAGAGATAGATGGGTAAATGGGATAAGTCTCAAATATTTTAAGTCACTTTTTTATAGATGAAAGCAAAGATTGGAAATTGTCTAAAGTGGCTTTCAGTATATGCAGAGGGAGTATTTACTACAACTATATCATAAAAGAGAGGGTAAAGAAATCTAAAAGCTTTAAGTGCTCTACATTTTACTTGAAGTGGTAAAATATTACACTCACTGCAAACCCTATTAGAATCCTAATTGGTTTCTATATAGAAATTGACAAGCTGACCCTAAAATCCATATGCAATTAAATGTAACCAGAATAGCAAAAGCAATCTTGAAACAGAACAACATTGGAAGATTCAAACTTTTTGGTTTCAATATTTACTGCAAATCTATACTAATCAAGACAGTGTGGTACTGGCATAATAATAAACATATAGATCAATGGAACAGAACTGAGATTCCAGAAAAATTCCATTTGTTTATGGTCAACTGATTTTCAAGGAGACCACAATAATTCAAAAGGGATAAAGTCTTTTCAAAATTGTTGCTGGGATAATTGGGTAGTCAGACACAAAAGAGTTAAACTGGACCTTGGACTTTTACCTCACACCATATACAAAAATTCAATCAAAATGGATCAAAAACCTAAATACTAAAACTATAAAAATCTTGGAAGAAAAATAGGGCTAATTATGTATTATCTCAGATTTGGCAATACATTCTTAGCTATGACAACAAAAGTGTGGGTAAGAAAGAGTAGATAATTTTCACTTTATCAAAATTAAAAACTTCTTTGCTTCAAATCACACTACTGAGAAAGTGAAAAGACAACTTAACAAAATGGGAGAAAATATCTGCAAATCACATATATGAAAAGTAACTTATATCTGTAACACAAAAAGAGATCTTACAACTTAATAATTAAAAGACAAATAATACAACTAAAGATGGACAGAAGACCTAAAGAGATGGATCTCCAAAAACATATACAAATGGTTAACAAGCACATGAAAAAGATACTGAAAATGATTAGTTACTAAGGAAACGCAAATAAAAAGATCACAAGTTACTACTTCGTGCCCAGTCAGATCACTATAAATAAGAAGAAGAATGAGGAGGAGGAGGAAGAGATAAGGCAAAAGAGAGGGAGAATGAGAAGTAGCGTTGGCTAGGATGTAAAGAAATTAGAACCCTCCTGCATTGCTGGTGGAAATGTAAAAATGGTTTAGCCACCGTGGCAAACAGTTTGGCAGATCCTCAAAAAGTCAGATGCAGAATTAACATGTGGCCTTGCAATTCCACGACTACGTATATAAAATCAACACAATTTAGAATAGGTTCTCAAATAAGTGCATGAATATACCACAATTTTTTAAATTTATTCACTGCATAGTGAATACCCTATCTCCAAACATAGTCACTTGGGGGTTAGGTCTTCAACATAATAAGTTTTGGGGGGACACAGTTCTGTCCATAACAATTATTATCTCTGTTAAGTGCCCATCTCTGGAAGGCCCAGTGCCCTGAGTATCTTCTGAAAGCACGGCCTAGCAGAGGGCTATAGACCTGCGAGGCCATGAGTCCCTGCCCACCAACATGGAAATGATGGGTGGAGAGAAGGACCCTTCAGTGAGAGCTGGGGGAACCTCACTCGGGCATCTAGAAATCATCACCAGAAACTTGCCCTCAGGAAAATCTCAACGTGGATCCCTTGAAATGCTGAAGAAAGAATCCAGGGTCCCGAAGTAAATGGCCTTAGTAGTCCCATTAGAAGTAAAGCAGTGGAAAACAGAAGTAACACAGCTAGAATATGTGTCCGTCTGCATCTGGCTTATTTCACTTAGCATGTTTTCAGTGTTCGTATATGCGTCGTGTATTGCAGGAGTTCATTCCTTTTCATGGCTGACTAATATTGCATTGTATTTGTATGCCGTTTTGTTTATCCATTCATGTATTATTGGGTGGTTTCCACCTTTTGGCTATTATGCATATGCTACAGTGGACGCTGGTGCACAGTAATCGATGGAGTCCTAGCTTTAGCCTATTCTGGGCACATATGGGTCACAGGGCAGTTCTCTGTTTTTAGCTTCTTTAGGAACCACCAAACAGGTTTCCACAGTGGCTGCACCATTTTACCCAACGTATGTGGGTTCCAATTTCTTCACTTCTGGGCCAGCACTGGTAATGTTCTGTCATCGTCGTCATTGTTGTTGTTGTTGTTACCATCTAACAGGGTATGAAGCAGTATCTCATTCTGGTTTTCATTTGCATTTTCCTAATGGCCATGAGGTGGAGAATCTTTCATGTGTTTGCGAGTCATTTCTATACCTTCTTTGGAGAAATGTCTATTACATGTCCCTTACCCATTTTGAAATTGAGTTGTTTGGAATTTTGCTGTTGGGTTTTAGGAGCACTAAAAAATATATATTCTGAATATAAAAACCTTGTCAGATGTATGATTCACAGATATTTTTGCATTCTGTGGGCTGCCTTTTCACTCTGTTGATAGTGTCCTTTGATGCACAAAAGTTTTCAATTATTGTGAAGTCCAATTTATCATGCTTTTTGTTGTTGTTGTTGCCTCTGGTTTTGGTGTCATATCTAAGAAATTATTGCCAAATCCAATGACACAAAACCTTTATGCTATGATTTCTTGAGTTTTATCATTTTAGCTCTTAAGTTTAGGTCTTTGGTCATTTTGAGTTAATTTTAGGATATGGTACAATATAAGGATCCAGTTTCATGCTTTGCATGTGTGTGTCCAGTTTCTCCAACACTGTTTATTGAAAAGACTATCTTTCCCCCCTGAATGGACTTGGTACTTCTGTAAAAACTCAATGAGCCATAAATGTATGGTTTTATTTCTGGACTCTGAATTCTATTCCATTGTTCTATATGTTTATCCTTATGCCAGTACCACACTGTTTTGATAGCTGTAGTTTGTAATAAATTTTAAAATCAGAAAAGTATGGGTCCTCTGATTTTGTTCTTCTTTTTCAAGATTGTTTTGGCTGTTCAAGCCCCTTAGCATTACATAGGAATTCAAGGATAGAATTTTCATTTCTAGGGGTGCCTGGGTGGCTCAGTCGGTTAAGCTTCCAACTTCTGCTCATGTCATGATTTCGCGGTTTGTGAGTGTGAGCCCCACATCAGTCAGGCTCTGTGCTGACAGCTCGCAGCCTGGAACCCGCTTCAAATTCTGTGTCTCCCTCTCTCTCTGACCCTCCCCCATTTGCACTCCTTCTCTCAAAATAAATAAATAAACATTTTTAAAACGTAATTTTCATTTCTGGAAAAAAATGCTGTTGAAATTGTGAGAGGGATTGTATTGAACATGCAGATTAAGTACTTTGGGTAGTATTGACATTTTAACAATGACAAATTTTCCTGTCCATGGAATAAGATGTTTTCCCATTTATTTAGGTTTTCTATTTAGATTTCCTGTCAATTCTAGATTATGAATTTTTACGTTTTGTAGCTCCCAGAATACAAGTCTTTCATCAATTTGCTTAAATTTATCCCTAGATATTTTATTCTTCTAAATTCTCTTACAAATGGAATTAATTTTGTATTTCCTTTTTTGATTACTCAATTCTATGTGTTTAGAAAAGCATTTATTTTTGTGTAAATTTACATCCTGCTAATTTTCTGAAAGTGTTTATTTGTTCTAGGAGCTTTCTTGTGGCTTCTTTGGAATATTCTATATCTAAGATCATGCCATGTGCAAATTGAGATAGTTTTGCTACTTCCTTTCTAATTTGAATGTCATTTACTTAATTACTTACTTATGCATGTATGTATGCATGTATGTCTAACTGGTGTAGCTGTAACTTCCATTACAATGTTGAACAGCAGTTGTCAAAGCAGGCATCCTTGTCTTGCTCCAGATTTTAGGGATAAGCTTTCAGTCCTTCACCAGAGTAGGATGTTAGCTAAAGGTTTTTTGTAAATGTCCTTTATCATGCTGAAAAATTCCCTTCTATTCTTAGTTTTTACATACAAATTTTAAAATCAGTGTGTCACTATCTAAAAAAAAATGTATATGTTCCTAGTATCTAGGCATGTTCCTTCCCGCCTTATTAGTGGTACTTTCGTGGCCCCGGATAGCTTCCTCATTTGCATGTGCTCATCAGTTCTTAAATACAGACTCAAGCAGGGCTCTCTGCAGATTTCTAGGACTTTCTTTTTGTGCAACTTTTTCTTGTCTAGGACCTCTTCCTGCAAACTTCAGTTGTCTTGGTTTATCCAGACTCCTGGGTCTGTTTCTGCATTTTCTAAATGGGCTCCAACTGGGCTCTTCTCTCATCCATAACATTGAAATTCTTCAGATGGTAACCTGCAGCATATAGGGCTCACCCCATTTCTTCTCTTCTCTCAGAAAACACTCTCTTTTGCCTGATGTCCAATTTTTGAAACATATTTATTGTATTTTTTGCCATTTTTTAGTTGTTTTACGGAAGATAATAAATACAATCCCTATTACTCCATCTTACCTGAAAGCAGAGTCCCCATGTTGAATTTTTAATGCCCAAGTCATGATATTATGAATGCACTTTGTCCTGATTTCTCGAATTAACTCTTGCCAAATACCCCCATATTATCTTTTAGAGTATGTCAGGTAACTTTCCCATGTATTATTAGTATATATTACCTCATATTCTTTTGCTGACTAGCATCACTAAGAAATTTTTCTAGCTTTTTAAGTAGTTCAATGACTAATTCTCTTCTCTTCTATTCTGTTTGGATTAGGGAGTTGGCCTTTTCCCCTAATTTCAGATTCCACAATTTTGACTGCAAAATTTGAAAGGATCCATTAAATGTTCTCAATAAAATAGAGTGTATCTTACAACTAATGAGGCCTAGGACATTTTTCATAGTACCTTACAGTTCAGCTCCAGTGCTGTCCTACCCAGATGCAAGCCAAGTTTATCTACTTTCACCATAGAGAATGCTCCTATCAAAAACCAACCTCCATTTATTATGTAATCTTAAAATAAAAACAAAACTTCAACGAAGCCAAAGATTGAGGATTTTTTTTCCTTTAACCCAGTTCTAAAACTTTTTCAAATGATCATTTCTTGCCCCTGGATTAAAGTCTCTCAGAATGATTGGCAGTGCGATATCGACCCTCTGTAAAAGAGTATGGTTACAACTTATATCACAAATAAAACCATCACACAGTATCTGACATCATCAGAACATTTTCCAAAATTGTTAGGGCTGTGTGATCAGAAGTCTAAATCTTTCTCAACATTTTTCCTTCTCATTAGGTCTATATGACTTTCCTAAAGCCTATCAATTCTCAGAGCCCTTCTGGTATTCTGTGAACACTCATTCAAGTAAGAAGTTACATAAAGAAATGTATCCTAAACAAAATCTGTTTAAGTATAAGCTTATAAATAATGTTAATTTTTATTAATGAACAAATGACCCAAGATTCCTTTTCTTCCATGGCACTTCAATACACATAAAAATTGTGCATCATTTTATCTTACTTGACTATTAGAGTCAAGATTTTGTTTTCTAGAAGTGTCAAATTTAAATAAAATTCTTAAGAAATCTGTTTTAATGAGCTCTATTTCTACTTGGCTGAGTACTAAACAAACCTAAACATCTTTATAACTCATCCCGATACTTGTATTATTCATTTCTCTGATAAAAATTGTTTATAAAATAAATATGCCCCCCTCCCCCACTTTTTTCCTTCATGAAAGTATTACTGCAGTAACAATTCATGTTAAATGTCTGTTGTTTACTGTGAATATGATGCCCATCATAATATATTCCCCAAATGGGAAAATTTGTTTGAGAATGAAAACGGGTGTTAATAATTATACCAAAAGATAAACTGGGACTACCCTTAGAAACTGAGACATACAGTTATCCTTAGTAAGTGATTTGGCATAAAGGACTAAATATCCTAAGTGGTAGAATCTGTATTTGGTTTTTGTTTATCATTTTACCTTACCTCTCAAACAAAAACATCATAGTAAAAACCAACTGATATGATCTCCATGAATTTATTTATTCTACTCTTTGTAGCACCTAGTGCCGTCCAAATACATTTTTTTCAAGCTTCTTGTTGCAGAAAGACACATATTAATATAAATGAATTGTTTTCATATGGAATTATATTTAATTTCAACTTTTAGATAATTAGAAAACTTAGGGAATTTTAAAGAAAATTCTATTGTCTCCAGGATTCATTGACCAACTACCCAATGATAAAACCTATAAGTCATATTTATTCTTTAATTGTCCACAATAACCCTGCCTAGGAATCCAGAGTAAATTCTTTATTGAAAATAGTGGAAAATGACTGAACATTGTTATCCTAGTGTATTTTTCCAATTCTCATGCTTTAGTAATTTAAACATTAAAAGGACCTGAATAACCACTGTTAAGTGGTTAGCACTATTGTTCTCTGTCCAGAGTATGCATTTGATCTGAGAGAGCAAATAACCTTGGGAATGTTGTACTGGGTTTCTCTAACACCAGTGCGGCACATTAAAAGGGTTATCCATGGAATGTCGAGTAAGATACTTCCTCATAAGAGTGTTTCTTTAGATCCCTCATCACTTTCTATTTCCCAGAGATTTGGAAACAAAACAAATGTGTTGGCTATTCAACTTCTATTTATTTATTTCTTAGATTTTCAAAATGGCATCCTTCACTAGCTAGCCTCAGGATACAATTGTAATAAGTAAAGAATACAATAAATTAAAATGCTCCAAAAATAGCTTAGAGCAATATTAAAACAGCATGACAAGAATCATTAAAAAAGTGAATATCCATTACTTCTTGCTGCACCACTGCATATGACAATCTGGGAGCATTCTTTTGCATGATGTTGTATAAGGTCAACGCACAGAGAATTTATCAAACAATTTCTAGCAGGTGCTCAATAAGTGCATGTTGAGTTAATGAATAAATGCAGAAATAAATAATGCCTAAACATTTAAGGGCAAGAACAGGAGGGGAAATGTTTTATATTGTGCATTAGATGCCCTAAGAAATTGAAACCCTAGTTTTCAAAGGGATGGAAATAGTGATCTGTATCACTGAATATTTTATTTCAGTTAAGATTTTAATAAGTTAAGAATACACACAAATTTTGTTGTTGATTAGGGTATTATGTGATGTATTTTATTTAAGGGAAAAACAACATCAGGAACAATGATCTGTTTGTAGCATTTTAGAGTCTTAATCACACTTTTCTTAGATATAAGTAAGAAGCAATATTATGAAACAAGACGAGATTTTTTATTAAATGAAGAAATAATAAAATCTACCACAAAAGAAAGAATGAAAAGCAGATTAATTTTGTATAGCCCAACTTTTACTGAGCAACCCATTTGAAATGTCTATATTTTAGATAATAAATGTAATACATTTTTAAACTAATGTATGCATAATAGATTATTTTGAGTCTAGTTAATGGTCCACCACTTTTCACATAATTTAGATGCTATCTCCAAATCTGTACTCAAACTGTCTTCCATAGCTTATATGCATTAGAATACTTATACTTCCCCTTTGAAACATTCCTCTATCCATCACACTGAAAATAATTTTTCCATTGTCTAATTCACTAGACTATGAACTTAATGAACCCAGGTTTACTGCTATAACACACTGACTAGAAAAGTCCTCAGCCTATTTGGGTTCCATAGAGATTGGTTGTATAAATATTTAGCTTGCTATGGGGTTCGGAGATCCCAGGCCTCCTGGCAGCTTATAGTGCAATAATCTCGAACACTCTCTTTTTTTAGTGCAAAATTTCAGGACCATCCATAGAGGAGGTCATCACCAAGGTTGGAGAAGAGAAATAAGCACTTGAAAGAAGCTACACAGCAAGAACATAAACTCAAAATTTAGGAAACCTCAAATATAAGAATAGCTGAAAGGGAAGATACAATTTCTTCTTCCTGCAGCCAACAAAAAATAGATAACCAAAGGAGGGAAAAATAGAAGCAAAACTTTGTCAAAGGTGAGATTCACAAAAATCAAGTTTATTCAGAAAAACTGTCTGGATCATTGTGAAATGCATTACTGATTTACTTTCTCTAACTGAGCCATTACAAAGCTGGTGTGAGTCCATTACAGACACCCCCACATACCAGAATGTTGATGACAACTGTCTTTGACGTCTCCAAGGTCTTTACCGGCACAGTGGTAGAATAAGCACTGGGTATGTCTGAAAAGTGGGAAAGTCTCCCAGGACTATAGAACCCCATGAGTGATGGCATTTAGAGACTAAAGTCTAAGGAGGTACATCCATAATTCACATCAAAAAGTATAGTCCACTATACCAAATTCCAAGAAAGCATATTACTAACAAAGGGATTAAAATACTAACTGTAGATGTTTTACAAACTGAGCTATTTTTCACTTGACTTGATTAGTCCTTAAAGTAAAAAATGATCATTTTTTCCCCAAAACTTTGATAAATATCAGACCTAGCATGTAGCTTAAGTCATATTTGCTTTGGTGAAACGTAAGACCTCTTAATTCAAGGTAGGCCTTTTAAATCAATTTGGGGTTTTGGACTACTGAAAAGAGGAAAGATTTGTGAGCTTTGAACAGACTTTGTCAAGGAGAGCTGCTCTCAGATAGTCAGAACTCTTCAAGGGAGCTTTTATAGGTTTCTCATCAAAGCTTCAATTTTATATAACTTAATTAGATTGTATTTTATATATGATTTTAGTAAGGAAAAAAACCCTACAAAATCCTGGATTGCAATATTTTATCATGATTAATCCTGTGTTAACACAGGACTATTGGAACAGTTTGTACTTTTGAATATTTAACATTATCCTGTAGTTGTTGAAGTGTGACCATGCCTCTCCCCCCACCCCCAAATGATTGAATACAGCAGACAGTAATTTGGAGAGCAACCGAAATAGATTATATGTTCAAAAATGTATTGTAAAATGTTCTAAATAGTTATTTGCAATTTCTATTCACCTGTATGAAGAATACATCCATTTTCACGTATTCACAAGTTGAAGCACATATCCTGACATATCTTGGTGTTCATATTTCAGGAAAACACAGAGAAACACACTTGAGCTCTTTTTATTCTTCCATTGGTCTCATTTCCACGTCTCTAAAGTACCTTTCAAACTGTTACCTGTGGATTTATAAAGTGGTAAACATTCAACCATAAAAGGTTGAATTGAAAAAGCTGTTTTAGCAGATGCTAGCAGTGCCCGGTCATAACCGTCGGCCCTCCCTCTCTAGGAGATGTCAAATGCTTCCTTCTATCATCTGTGACTCTCTACCTGAATGATTTCCCTGTGCACAAGAGCATGATCTGCTCACTCGTGGGTCATATTGGGACTGCTGGGAGGCAGGATAAATGGTTAACACTCCTAGGAACAGCCCACAAACAATGAGGAGCAGGAGTCTATAAAATAAATACACCATCTCCCCTACTCTTTAGGTGAGATTTCTCTGAGAAATGTTCTATGTCATTTCTGAAGGACCCCCTCAGAACTGCACCTGTTGACCATCTGCTTGTTAACAACTCTACATAGGCTTTCTTTCTCCATCTTACACCCCATCCCCCTGCTGGTGCTTCCCCGAATCAATTCCCTAATATACACTTTGTTCTCACATCCTTCCTTATATCAAAGTTTGCTTCTGGGGAAGAACCACAGCTCTTACAAAATGTGATCATCTGAAAAAGTTAAAAGCCTAGTGAATATAGATAAGAGAAGCGTAGAAAAGAAATAACCACAAGGAAATAGTCAGATTGAAATATATTACAAATGAAAAGAGTAGGGAAAGAAAATAGAAAAGAAAATAATAAATATGAGAAGAAAAAGTACTTTAAAGCAAAAAAATGATAAATTAGACTTTAAATTAAAAGAGAGAGTAAAAGCTAGAAGTTAAAAAGGAAAGAAAGAAAGAAAGAAAGAAAGAAAGAAAGAAAGAAAGAACGAACATCTGGCTGACATTTTCTTATTTCTTAGCTTGTTATCCTGACCAGGAAACTGGGTGATCCAGCTTCTATGGTTCCTGAGAGGCTGAGAGAGAAGGTAAGAATAGTTCATGTCCATGGTAGTCTTTGGGGAGCCTAATAACAAGCATCAAGTATGAAAGGGAATACAAGCAACAAACCAGAAATGTGTGTTTAACAAATGGGTCAAAGACAGAAGCAATGATGAGGAGTCAGTGCACAAAGAGCCAAGGAAGATGAGAATAAGGGATATTAAATAAGCATAACTGCATGAACAGAATAGCCTAAGTGAATCCCAGAACTGGCTAACAAGCAGCACTTGGCTTTAATTCCTTTGGGAGAGAACTGTGTCTCTTGTTTCTTCAAGACATTGGACATTTATTTTCCTTACTCTTTGGTAAATAGTTAAGAGTGGGATTTCAGAGTCTTAGGGCAAGTAGATGTTTCCTTTCATGAGCAACTACCAAAGAGTTTTCCAAAATGGTCATACTATTCTGCACTCTAACCAGCGATGTCTGAGAGTTCCAGTTGCTCCACATCTGTACCAACATTTGGTGTTGTCAGTCTTTTAATTTTAGTTATGTTAGTGGGTGTAAAGTGATAGTTCACAGTATAAATGTTAAAGATAACATTTGCATGTTAAGAACATTTCCATGTGTTTGTGAGCTACTTAGATATTTTTTATGAAGTGTTTATTCAAAATTTCCTTCTTCTTTTTACTGTTTTCCTCTTTCCTTTGGCAAGAAGATATAAGCTCTGTGATAATGAAACAAATCTTTTTCAGGATATTCCACAAGAAATGTTATTTTCAAAGGTGACCACATTGTGCGGAAAGTGAGTTTTTCATTGAAGTTGATATAAAATGATTTTCAATGCAAAATAGGTTTGTTGCAAATGCACAGTGTCTTTCAAGTTTTTAAAGATAATATAATGTATGTATTGGTACTCACATAGAAATAAGTTTTTGCATAATTTCTAGATTCCCAGGGGCTTCATCCAAATAGTAGCTTTCATTTCTCAAATCTGACAAGATAAACAAGACTTAATTGTTACAACTTATCTATTTCGTAAATTTAGCAGATAGCTCCATTATCCATCTTCAAGTGCCTGAGGGTCTCTTAAACATATACTGTTTCTTATTTTATTGAATAAAGCACAAACAAACAAGCTACCTCCTTACCATACTATCAGCATTTAAAAAGTATTTTAGCTATTTCATTTAAATCGTATGGCCTTTAACATTAGATACTGCAGAAATATTAGGATGAGAACTATTATATAAAGTATACCCTGGATAGAGTGTAATGTCAGATTTACATAAAGTTATAGTTTTCTAACAGCTTCCCCAAAATACACCAGACTATAAAAATCTCATAAATCTCAACACATTCTAACCAACACTGAATTGATAAAAGATGAAATCTAAAATCATGGGATTTTAGAGATCAGTTGGACCCAAAGAATTCTTTGGCACCACGTTGCTCAAATATTTGACATTTGTATACTGAAAGGTTTTGCGGACACACGAACCAATACATTTCAGTAAATTAATTAATTAATTAATTAATTATTTAAATGCTTATTTATTTTTGAGACAGAGAGAGACAGAGCATAGCGGGGGAGGGTCAGAGAGAGAGGGAGACACAGAACCTGAAACAGGCTCCGGGCTCTGAGCTGTCAGCACAGAGCCCGACGCGGGGCTCGAACTCACGGACTGCGAGATCATGACCTGGGCTGAAGTTGGACGCTCAACCGACTGAGCCACCCAGGTGCCCCAGTAAATTTATTTTTTAAAAAGTAAATAACTACAAAATTATCTTGATATTTAAGTAACAATTTCACATTAATGAAAAAGATTACGTAACTGCACTTTTGATTAAATGAGCCACTTTTGAGTTATAATCAATCTTTAGGTCTATCGAATATTACATAACATGACAATAATGAAATAATTTATATTTTCTAAACTTAATCAATGAAGTATCAGTGACATCAACATGTTTTGAATGCAAACTGCGACTCCAATTTACATTGAAAAAAAAGTTAATGTCAAAGTTCCATAAGCATATGCCCAGCTGCTAAGAAGTCTATGATTAAGATCATAATGGAACTTCTCAGTAAATCATGATGAATTTTCTATTTCAAAAATTTTGCGATGCCTGTGAACAAAACTGTTTGCTGTTCTTTCTCTGGCAGTACCAAACTGCCTGCAGAGCCCATATTCTGTTATGTCATCATCTAATACATGGTGGCTTCACAATTATTCAAGTAAGATACATTTCTTAAGAAGTAGAGTATGATGAAAAGCCATTATATTCAGCAAAGAGCCAGTAAGTATTGAATCTTCTCTGACTGGTGTAAAGAAGATGAAGAAAAAGTTTTAACCACTGAACAGAGATAGCAAAAGTGTTTCAGCTTTAACACCAACTCTTATTAGTCAGTAGTAGTTGATTGGAGTGCCATATTGAGACAGATTAAAAGTTTGTCTAGACTCACAAGCAAAGAAGGACATGGTTTGTTATCAGTGGCTGCTATGAGCATGGGAGGTGGGAATGCCACATGTGTGCTGCCTTATTTCATAATCTCCCCATTGAGACTCCTTCATTCATTGTTATTGAAAATGATGCAAGAGGGGGAGGAGCCAAGATGGCGGAACAGCATGGAAGCTTTTTTTGTGTCTCACATCCATGAAATACAGCCAGACCAACACTAAACCATCCTACACACCTAGAAAACCGACTGGAAGATTAACACAACAATCTGCACAACCTGAACCACAGAATTCCGCAGGTACGTGACACAAAGAGCTGAACTTGGGGAGCAAGAAGCCCCAAAAGGTAGGGAACCCCTTTTGCGGGCGGAGAGAGGATGGAGACTGGGGAGGGGGGGAGCATATGGGAAAAGCAACCCTCCCCAAAAGCAGCTGGAGAGAAAGTGGAAAATTGGAAACAGCCGCAAGGGCTAAAATGGGAGAAAAGAGAAGGTTTAAATTCCATTATGACTGTAAACAAGGGGAGTGTAAAGGCTGCAACTCCACAGGTCGATACCTGGAGGTGCTCTGGTGGGAAAGGTGAATCCCTAGGAATAGAGTGGGGTCCGTGAGGTTCTCAGGCCACACGGGGAAAAGCGGCTCCACTGCTGGAAGGACATTTGGTAGAGACTGTTGAAGCCACCTGGTCCCAGCAGACCCCAGAAGGCAGCCACATTCGTTGGTGCTGGGGCAAGGTTATTGAGGGTGAAGCCTGGTGCCCGATGTGTGTTGCGATTTTCCATGGTTCCTGAAACACTGAGGCTACGCTGTCTCATGACTTTTTTGGGGGGGGTGGGCTGGCACCTTGTCGCAGTCTCAGAGCACCGGCAACAGCAGGGTCCAGCAGGCGTTCCTGGGTGCAGCCAACATTGGGCCATTGCTCATTCAGCCATTGCTCGGTGAGACCCTCCGGCAGACGGGCGGAGCAGGTCAAAGCCGCAGTCTTTCAGGAGTAAGGGGCAGGGGAAAAAAGCTGCATCGGAGGCAAAACTTGGGAGAGAGGTACTGCCCGGGGCTTGGTCATGGAGAGTGGAAAGGCGGGGAGTAGATGAGAGCTGAAGACGGAGGACCGGTGCGCGATTGCTGAGCCGGGAGAACAGACTGGGTGGCTTGGTGGCGCCATTTTTCACCGCTCCTGTGCATGCACATGCGCACCGACAAGCACCACAACAATCCACTCCAGTAGGCTAGCAGCGCCATCTAGGGGAGAACCGAGCTGTTACACCGAGCCCTGCCCAACTGAGTATTTTATGAATTTGACTATGATATACCTTGTCGATGGTTGGTTTTGTTGAATCTAATGGGAGTCCTCTGTGCTTCCTGGATTTTGATGTCTGTGTCTTTCCCCAGGTTAGGAAAGTTTTCCGCTATGATTTGCTGACATAACCCTTCTATCCCTTTTTCTCTCTCTTCTCTCTTCATCTTTCTCTTCACCTATGATTCTGATGTTGCTCATTTTAATGAGTCACTGATTTCTCTAATTCTGAAATCGTGTTCTTTTGCCTTAGTCTCCCCCTTTTTTCTGCTTCATTATTCTCCATAAGTTTGTCCTCTGTATCACTGATTTACTGCTCTGCCTCATCCATACTTGCTGCTGTGGCATCGATTTGAGATTCACAAAATAGTCAGGCAAGGAGAGAATCATGAAAGCAGCAAGGGAAAAAAAGTCCTGAACCTACAAGAGAAGACACATCAGGTTTGCAGCAGACCTATCCACAGAAAATTGACAGGCCAGAAAGGAGTGGCAGGACATATTCAGTGTGCTGAATCAGAAAAATATGCAGCCAAGAATTCTTTATCCAGCAAGGCTGTCATTCAAAATAGAGAAGGAGAGATAAAAAGTTTCCCAGACAAACAAAAATTAAAGGAGTTTGTGACCACGAAACCAGACCTGGAAAAAATTTTAAGGGGGACTCTCTGAGGGGAGAAAAGATGAAAAAAAAAAAAAATATATATATATATAAATACCAAAAGCAACAAAAGATTAGAAAGGACCAGGGAACACCAGAAACTCCAAGTCTACAAGCATCATAATGGCAATAAATTCATGTCTTTCAGTTCTCACTCTAAATGTCAATGGACTCAATGCTCCAATCAAAGACATAGGGTAACAGAATGGATAAGAAAACAAGACCCATCTATATGCTGTTTACAAGAGACCCACTTTTGACCTAAAGACACCTACAGATTGAAAATAAGGGGATGGAGAACCATCTATCATGCTAATGGTCAATAAAAGAAAGCCGGAGTAGCCATACTTCTATCAGACAAACTAGACTTTAAAATAAAGACTGTATCAAGAGATGCAGAAGGGCATTATATCATAATCAAGGGGTCTATAGACCAAGAAGACCTAACAATTGTAAACATTTATGTGCCAAATGTGAGAGCACCCAAATATATAAATCAATTAATCACAAACATAAAGAAACTCATAGATAGTAATACCATAATAGTAGGAGACTTCAACACCCCACTCATGGCAATGGCCAGATCATCAAATCAAAAAATCAACAAGGAAACAATGGCTTTGAATGACACAATGGACCAGATGGACTTAACAGATATATTCAGAACATTTCATCCTAAAATAGCAGAATATACATTCTTCTCCAGTGCACATGGAATGTTCTCCAGAATAGATCATATACTGAGACACAAATCAGCCCTAAGTAAGTACAAAAAGATCGAGATCATACCATGCATATTTTCAGATCACAATGCTATGAAACTCAAAATCAACTACAAGAAAAAAACTGGAAAGGTAACAAATACTTGGAGACTGAAGAACATCCTACTAAAAAATGAATGGGCTGACCAAGCAGTTAAAGAAGAAATTAAAAAGTATATGGAAGTCAATGAAAATGATACCACCACAATCCAAAACCTCTGGGACCCAGGAAAGGCGGTCATAAGAGGGAAGTATACAGCAATCTAGGCCTTCCTAAAGAAGGACGAAAGACCTCAGATACACAACCTAACCTTACTCCTTAAGGAGCTGGAAAAAGAACAGCAAATAAAACCCAAAACCAGCAGAAGACAGGAAATAATAAAGATTAGAGCCGAAATTAATGCTATCGAAACAAACAAACAAACAAACAAAAACCCAGTAGAACAGATCAATGAAACCAGAAGCTGGTTCTTTGAAAGAATTAACAAAATTGATAAACCACTAGCCAGTTTGATCAAGAAGAAAAAGGAAAGAACCCAAATAAGTAAAATCAAGAATGAAAGAGGAGAGATCACAACCAACACAGCAGAAATAAAAACAATAATAAGAGAATATTATGAGCAATTTATGCAAATACAACGGGCAATCTGGAAGAAATGAACAAATTCCTAGAAACATACACTACCAAAACTGAAACAGGAAGAAATAGAAAATTTGAACAGACCTATAACCAGTAAGGAAATCGAATTAGTAATCAAAAATCTCCCAAAAAACAAGAGTCCAGGGCCAGATGGCTTTCCAGGGGAATTCTATCAAACATTTAAGGAAGAGTTAACACCTATTCTCTTGAAACTGTTCTAAAAAACAGAAATGGAAGGAAAACTTCCAAACTCTTCCTACGAAGCCAGCATTACCTTGATTCCAAAACCAGAGACCCCACTAAGAAAGGAGAACTATAGACCAATTTCCCTGATGAACATGGATGCAAAAATCCTCAACAAGATATTAGCCAATTGGATCCAACAATACATTAAAAAGATTATTCACCATGACCAAGTGGCATTTATACTTGGGATGCAGGGCTGGTTCAATATCCACAAAACAATTAACGTGATTCATCACATCAATAAAAGAAAGGACAAGAACCATATGATCTTCTCAATAGATGCAGAGAAAACATTTAACAAAATGCAGCATCCTTTCTTGATAAAAACCCTCAAGAAAGTAGGGATAGAAGGAGTATACCTCGAGATCATAAAAGCCATATATGAGTGACCCAATGCTAATATCATCCTCAGTGGGGAACAACTGAGAGCTTTCCCCCAAGGTCAGGAACAAGACAGGGATGTCCACTCTTGCCACTGTTATTCAACATAGTATTGGAAGTCTTAGCCTCTGCAATCAGACAACACAAAGAAATAAAAGGCATCCAAATCAGCCAGGAGGAGGTCAAACTTTCACTCTTCCCAGATGACATGATACTCTATATGGAAAACCCAAAAGATTCCACCAAAAAACTGCTAGAACTGATTCATGAATTCAGCAAAGTTGCAGGATATAAAACCAATGCACAGAAATTGGTTGCATTCCTATACACCAACAAGGAAGTGACAGAAAGAGAAATCATGGAATCGATCCCATTTACAGTTGCACCAAAAACCATAAAATACCTAGGAACAAATATAACCAAAGAGGTGAAAAATCTATACACTGAAAACTATAGAAAGCTTATGAAAGAAATTGAAGAAGACACAAAGAAATGGAAAAAGATTCCATGCTCCTGGATAGGAAGAACAAATATTGTTAAAATGTCGATACTATCCAAAGCAATCTACATATTCAATGTGATCCCTATCAAAGTAACACCAGCATTCTTCACAGAGCTAGAACAAATAATCCTAAAATTTGTATGGAATCAGAAAAGACCCCGAATAGCCAAAGCAAACTTGAAAAAGAAAACCAAAGCAGGAGGCATCACAATCCCAGACTTCAAGCTATACTACAAAGTTGTAATCATCAAGACAGTATGGTACTGGCACAAGAACAGACACTCAGATCAATGGAATAGAGAACCCAAAAATGGACCCACAAAGTATGGGCAAGTAATCTTTGACAAAGCAGGAAAGAATATCCAATGGAATAAAGACAGTCTCTTCAGCAAGTGGTTCTGGGAAAACTGGACAGTGACATGCAGAAGAATGAACCTGGACCACTTTCTTATACCATACACAAAAATAAACTCAAAGTGGATGAAAGACCTAAATGTAAGACAGGAAGCCATCAAAATCTTCGAGGAGAAAGCAGGAAAAAACCTCTTTGATCTTGCCCAAAGCAATTTCTTACTTAACACATCTCCGGAGGCAAGGGAACCAAAAGCAAAAATGAACTACTGGGACCTCATCAAAATAAAAAGCTTCTCCACAGCGAAGGAAACAATCAGCAAAACTAAAAGGCAACCGACAGAATGGGAGAAGATATTTGCAAATGACATATCAGATAAAGGGTTAGTATCCAAAATCTACAAAGAACTTATCAAACTCAACACCCAAAAAACAAATAATCCAGTGAAGAAATGGGCAAAAGACATGAATAGACACTTCTCCAAAGAAGACATCCAGATGGCCAACCAACACATGAAAAAATGCTCAACATCACTCATCATCAGGGAAATACAAATCAAAATCACAATGAGATACCACCTTACACCTCTCAGAATGGCTAACATTAACAACTCAGGCAACAACAGATGTTGGTGAGGATGTGGAGAAAGAGGATCTCTTTTGCATTGTTGGTGGGAATGCAAGCCAGTGCAGCCACTCTGGAAAACAGTATGGAGGTTCCTCAAAAAACTAAAAATAGAACTACCCTACGACCCAACAATTGCACTACTAAGTATTTATCCAAGGGATGCAGGTGTGCTGTTTCAAAGGAACACATGCACCCCCATATTTACAGCAGCACTATCAACAATAGCCAAAGTATGGAAAGAACCCAATTGTCCAATGATGGATGAATGGATAAAGATGTGATAGATATATATATATATATATATATATATATATATATATATATATATCTCTATCTCACGGAGTATTACTCAGCAATCAAAAAGAATGATATCTTGCCATTTGCAAGTATGTGGATGGAACTGGAGGGTATTATGCTAAGTGAAATTTGTCAGTCAGAGAAAGACAAAAATCATATGATTTCACTCATATGATGACTGTAAGAGACAAAACAGATTAACATAAAGGAAGGGAAACAAAAATAATATAAAAACAGGGGAGACAAAACAGAAGAGACTCATAAATATGGAGAACAAACTGAGGGTTACTGGAGGGGTTGTGGGAGGGGGGATGTGCTAAATAGGTAGGGGCATTAAGGAATCTACTGAAATCATTGCTTCGGTATATACTAACTAATTTGGATGTAAATTTTAAAAAATAAAAAATAAAGTAAAAAAAAAAAAGAAAATGATGCAAGAGTCATGCTGTCTCTATGGTTGTAGGAGAAAAAATGAAAATGATACCAAACCACGGGTCTTTGTCTTTGGTATCTCATTCCTCTTTTTTAACAATTCTTTTTAAGCATTTGAAAAACTACCTGTAGGATCATCGGTTTGCTATTTTTTTTTCAGAATGGTGCTCTGTGTATATAAGAAGCTCATCAAAAGCATGGAGTACATACATTTTTAATGAAAACACTAAAATGAAAAGATATCAGCACCCGCAGGTTCACTGCAGCATTATTTATAATAGGCAAGACATGAAACAACCCAAGGGTCCATCAATGGATGAATGCACAGAGCAAATGTACACAAACATACACACACACACACATAGTGAATATTGTTCAGGCATTAAAAAAGAAGGAAATCTTGCCCTTTCTGACCACACGCATAGATCTTGAGGACATTGTGCTAAATGAAATAAGTCAGACAGAGAAAGACAATAACCACATGATCTCACTTATCTGTGGAATCTAAAACAAACAAACAAAACAAAAAGAAAAGCCAAAACTCCACGCTCATAGATTGCAGAGCACAGCTTTTCACAGTGGTGGTTGCCAGAAATGAAGGTATGGGGTGGGCAAAATGGGCAAGGGGGATCAAAAGGTACAAACTTCCTGTCACAAAATAAATAAGTCATAGGGATGTAATGTATAAGATTAACTCTATAGTTAATATAGTTAATAATATTTTATTGAATATTTGAAAGTTGCTAAGAGAGTAAATCTTGCAAGTGCTTATCACAAGAAAACACTTTTGTAAGTATGCATAGTTATGGATGTCAACTAGACTTAGTGTAGTGATTTCACAATATATACAAATATCAAATCATTATTTTATGCATCTGAAACTAATATAAAGGCCGTATGTCAATTATACTCAATATATTTTTAATTTAAAAAATAAATCCAGGGAGTAAAAAAATTCTAATATGATTATAGAACTACATTTACTAAAAATACTATTTGGGTGGGAAGAAACAGTAGTTTTCTCTGGAAATGAAGAAAAAAAAGATTCTATTACTGACTTCAGAACAAACAAATGTCTTGTGACCTTAGCCCTATTTCATAGACATGACTTCAGACTACATTCAGAAACAATGGCTTCAGAATTTCTATTATAGAAAGGTAGGAGGGGCACCTGGGTGGCTCAGGGATTAAGCATCCAACTCTTGACTTTGGCACAGGTCATGATCTTATGGTTCATAGTTTCTAGCCCCACGCTGGGCTCAGTGCTGACAGTGAGGAGCCTTCTTGGGATTCTCCCTGTCCCTCTCTCTCTGCTCCTTCCCTGCTCGTGCTCTTTCTTTCTCTCTCAAAATAAATGAATAAACTAAAAAAATAAAATAAAATAAAATAAAATAAAATAAAATAAAATAAAAATAAAAGAAAGTTAGGATTGATTTGCAAGTGACAGTAAATGACACATTTTGAGGTGTTTTTGCAAAGAACAATGAATGCTGTTTTACTTAATGTGTGTTTATTTGGAGTATTTGAGGAATGCTGATAAAGACAGTGGAGGTGATCAATGCCCTGTCATGCCACTTCATTAGGGAAATATGAATGCATTTATACACCCCAATTTGTCTTTGATGTTCATATATATGCAGTTAAGAAAATAACTGTTTTGTGTGAAATAAGCTGGTTGTCAAGTTTGGGGATCACACTGATCATTTAATTAGTGATAGTTGCCTTGGAGGAATTTCTCATGTCTTCTTGAGTGACCTAAAAGGTTTGGACCTGTTTGTATTTTGTTTGCATTTTGATAAAGAAGTATCTTCCCTAGAGCATAGGGAACTTTTATTTGTTTGTAGAGCCTTTATTTGTTTGTCGTCGCAGAATGAAGGAGCTGAATTTAGTCTCATACACGACAAACTTACAGAACCAAGATTTCAATAGTACAAAGTTCCAATATACAGACTCTTATACGAATAATTACAATTTCTTTCCACACATAGAACATCATCAACTTTCAAACAGAATTAGATATAAGCCTCTGGGGTCATTCCTCACTCTCCAACAGTGGCCATAACCACTTATATGTAAGATTCTCATCTAAAACAAATAACAAGACAAAACACATCCAACAATGACTTATGGGTCAGTAGGGCTTCAACTGTTCATTGTTGGAGTTGGACAATAATTTTTTAACAGCTCTGTCAAAGCTTAATACACACATAATTGAAACAGTAAAGGGAAAAAGAAAACTTAATTTTCCGATTCTGAACACGTTTTGTTGCAGTGAGGAGAAATTACAACTATTGTTCAGTTATTTAGTGTGTTATGGCAACATTATATAACACAGAACATTTATTGTTATAGAAAGTGCTTTTCACTTTAAAGGCCCAAGTCATAAAAAGTTGTGCACTGGTTGTTATCATTTACCTTTTCCTTAGGTACATTACTTTTCATATGCTTTCATTAGTGCTCTGCTCCCTAGCGTGCAAGTAACTTAACGTCTACTTGCCAAAACTCAGCTGGGGAGAAAAAAGGAGCTATTCTTGCTTCAATTCTTTAAGATGGAACAAAGCATTTTGCAAGAGACGGTAGTTGTAAAAGAGCCAGACGGAGGAGCCTATAAAGTGTGGCTAGCGAGCATAGCATTATTCTCCCTGATCTGCAAGGCTTAATAGTCTGCAAGCAATTAATAGATGCTATTAGAGTTTTATGTGATCTTAATTTTGCATAGTGCCCTAACAGTGACGACTCTAAAATGCTTGGTTAATCTTTTTTCACAAAGCTTGATGTTTGCTTTTAATACAAGGTAGTTTGTTGGTAGTTGCTATTCTTGGTAAAAGGGAAAATTATTTGAGGTAGCTATCTGGGATTATTTGCCTAGAACTTGAAGACTGAATAAATCTAGTTATCTTTTCTGCTTACTGAAGGGTCGTTTCAGGTGACCTGATGTCTGCTTCCTGCTTCAGTTTTGGGCAACGAGTTGGTGTCAGCATTAAGTAGAAACTATATGTTTTCAAAAAAATTAGATTTGGGGATGAAGCACTTGGAAACACACTTGGAAAGCTGTAGTATAGACGAACAAAGATGATAACACCCAGGCGACCCAATGATTTTACTGGATTTTCCCTCAGAGTTTATGAAGAGAGCAGATGCAAAAAGTCACTCAAGTTGCAACGTTTCAACTGGAGCCACTGGTTATTGAGTGTCAGCAGAGTGTTAGACTATACTTTTGCTAACAATTTCCATCGAGAAAGCTGAGTTCATTTAAAAACAATCATTGGACAATTTGGGGGGAAAACAATAAAGAACACTGAAAATGATTTAACAGGAGAAGAAAATCATGAGGGAAAGAAGACCCACATTTCCTGGCAAGATGGAGGAAGAACTGAGCTCCAGGCTCCCTGCTTGTAACTAAACCTTAGTGATGCCACGGGGGTGAGGGTGATATTGCTGAATCTGGGAAATTAATATAAAATCTCTGAGAAGCCCCTGGAGGAGTGGAATGGATTAGGTCACAACACCAGGGACTCATGGGGGGATAAAGCTTGGATATAAAAGATTTTATTTATTTTCATACCCCTTGTAAAGAGGGTCTGCTTTCAAAATTAGACCTGGGATGAGCAAGCTGAACTTAATTTCCCCCCTCAGAACTCATCACTCACTCTTGCTTTCCAGTTGACTCTGATTTCAGAGACCAGGGGGACTTTGTTTGGAAGGCAAGAAAAAGCCTTTTTAAGATATACAAATATTTATAATATAAATATAAAAAGACTTACAATATAGAAATATAAATAATAGAATATAAGCATTGGCACAGTGGGGAATGAATTGTCTTATCTTTCCATCACATAGTAGGTACTCAATCATACTTCTTTTATTATCAAAATTAGACTCAGTTCAGGAAAACCTTTCCTGGGTAAATGACACTAGATAAGTGTGTTTTAAAAAACACAAGTGGAAATTAGCCTGATGTAGTAGGCAGAAGTCACTCTAGCCACTGGGAACAAGATGTGCAAAGGCAGATGCACGGCACAGAATAATGTTTTCAAACTGATTTCTGTGTTCCTTATTTCTGTATGTCTGTGTGGCTGGAGAAAGGAGGCTGAATTGTATATACTTGGAGTGGAATTGTGATAGAAGAGTTTACGGAACACATCCTGAAGCGGATCTAAGGAATTTAGACATTTTCCTGAGGACCGTTAAAGTGCTATGAGCAGGAGAGTTTCATGTCAGATGTAATATCAGAAAGTTGGCTCAAGCTGTGGTGGGGGAGTTGATAGAGCCAGGGAGTGACGCTCAGACCAGGAGGAGGGATGTAAGAGGCAATCCGGATGAAAACTGAGGAGAGCTGAAACAAGTTTCCAGAAAGAGAACAGACAGAGTTCATTTTATTAAGGATATAGAATTTGCAGAATTTTGCAACTAATGGGATATGGTGCTAGTAAAAAAGAAATAGTTGGCTACATCTTATTTGGTTATTTTCAGCATAAGCTCACTCATTATTCCCTGGGAGAGCCAATCAATTTTTGAAAATGTTTATATGAAGTTGAAACCCGCTTCTCTGCAACTTGATCTTCATTTTTCCTGCTGGAACTATAAAAAATAAATCAGGCTCCCATATGACAGTCTTCCTGATGTTTACATAACAGTTACATTTTCATCTCCACATCTTCATTTTTTTTTCCAGGTAAAAATACGTAATTATTTCTTAAATGGTTTGATTTCTAGACATCTCTCCAGCCTAGCCAACCATTTTTAAACATACTTAGGTGTAAATACTTTTAAAATGCAGTAGCTCACATCATTCCGGATACGGGCTAGCCAGTGTAGAGCCTAGAAGAAGCTCTTTTGTTCTGAATGCTGTAAGTCTAGCAGTAGAACTGGAGCTTGCATTAAACTATTCCTGGTCCCTTTGTTTCTTCGTTCCTTTCTCTTTTATTTCCATGCTTTTTGTCAGTTATATCATCCACAGTGCTTATGTTGAGTTTGCAGTAGCCTAAAATCGTTCAATTATATTGCATTGAAGAGGCCTCCTCTAATTTACATGTAAGTAGCTACATTATTTTAACCTAATGCAGACAATTTATATGATTGTGCAATCTCAGCACATCAATGGAATTGATAGATATGATTTTGAGTTCTGATTCTTTCATTCACCATATTAGTTATTCCCCATGCTGTCTGCTCCATTTATAAAACATGTGCTTATTTCCAAATGGATAATCTTCTTCTGAATTGCCATGACCCTTAATTCCTGTATTCTAGGACTAATTACTTGAAACCTTGTGTTATAGTTATTTAGTGATAGGATTTATCTTTCACAAATGATAAGTTCCTTCCTTGATATCAGAATCCATGCTGATTTATTCACTTTTTATTTTTTCTATGGCCTAGAACATAATAAATATTTTGGCAAACATATGAGTGGATAAAGTTAAAGTAGGAAGGAAATCATTACCATTTTCTTTAAGCATTCTTTCTTTCTGTTTTCACCATCAACTTTGTTCCATCCACTGTAGATTGAAAATCTTTTTGTCTGAGAGAGGATTTCAAAAGGAAAATTCCAATTGAGTAGCTCTGATTTCTATATTTCATTTATAAACATTTTCTCATCTGCTTCAACTGATAAAGCTGAACTTTCCCTTATTCTAATTTATCTGAACATGTGTAAGTGCCTATTCTTTTTTTTTTTAATTTTTTTTTTTAATGTTTATTTATTTTTGAGACAGAGAGAGACAGAGCATGAATGGGGGAGGGGCAGAGAGAGAGAGGGAGACACAGAATCGGAAGCAGGCTCCAGGCTCTGAGCCATCAGCCCAGAGCCTGACGCGGGGCTCGAACTCACGAACCGTGAGATCGTGACCTGAGCTGAAGTCGGATGCTCAACCGACTGAGCCACCCAGGCGCCCCTGTAAGTGCCTATTCTTGATTATTCAGCTTCCTTTGTCTGTGACACATACCCTTTGCAAATTCCTCTTCCTGTGCAGCCATATTGGCTTCTAGTCTTCCTTATTTCCTCAATGGAATAATATGTGATTATCTGTAGAAACTTGATTTTAAAGACTATCAGCCTTCTTCCCTTTTCATATATATATTTTCAATTTCTTGATATGTGAAACTAGTACTATCCCTTCCATGACAATTAGATATTCTTATACAATAGTGTTATCATATTCCAAAATCCTCACATTTTGTTGACTAAAACTTCCTCATCGCTCAAGAGTAAGAATAGCAATTTCTAGTTATTTTATCAACTATCTGAAAGTCAAACTATATCAAGAAAAGCTGATAGTCATATATAGCTATAAATATACCTATATTTACACCCAGAAGTAAAGAATATATATTTTAATGTCAAAATATATATTTTTAAATTATATATATTTTAGTATCATACTCAATTGGCAAATATTGAAGGCAGAAATAAGATGAAGATATTGTCATCATCAATATTAATTATCATTCTTAAACTTTTTGGCAATGCTATTAAATAATGGAAAGGGAAAAAAATAAGGTTGGAAGATAATCAATAGAGGATAAGCATAATCAATGACAGATGATTTCTTGAATTTATCAGGAAACCCAAGACAAGTAAGTGAAAAGCCATATAAATGCTGCTGGGAACAGATAATACACAGAATTCAATCATTTTTATTTCTCCTTCACTTTTGAAGATTACTTTCACTGGATGTAGGATTTCTGGTTAAATAGTATTTTTCTTTAAACATTTTAAATATTCTACTCTATTTTTGCTTGCTTGGTTTCTGATGAAAATTCCTCTGAAATTGTTATCCTTGTTACTTTATAGATAAGGTGATTTTCCTTCTCTAGTTTCTTTCAAGATTTTCTCTTTGTCTTTGGTTTTCCTGAGATTTGAATATAATAGGCTTAGATGTAGATTTTGTTTTGTACTTATCATACTTAAGGCTTTCTGAATTTCATGGATCTGTGGTTTGGAGTCTGTCATTTGTTTTTAGATGTTCTCAGCCATTATTACTTCAAATATTTCTTCTTCTTCATTCGCTCTTTATTCTCCCTTCTGATATTCCAATGATACTTTTTGCAAATTTTCTCACAGTTTTTGGATGTTCTGTTATGTATGGGGTTTTTTCCCCATTCTTCTCCTTTTTCTCCTTCTCCTTCTTCTCCTTCTCTTTCTCCTTCTCCTCCTCCTACTCCTTCTTCTTCTTCTTCTTTTTTTTTTGTTTTTCCTGTGTATTCCAGTTTGGGAAGTTTCTACTGACCTATCTTCAAGCTCACTGATTCACCTACAGCCACAGCAAATATTAAACACAGCCAACCCCCTAGCAACTAAATACACTAAAGACCTATTACCAAAGTTTCTATTACCCAATACAACATAGCTGAAAATTACAAGTCATGCCAAACACAAGGAAAAACACAGCTGGAAGAGACAAAATGAGCATCAGATAAGACTCAAGACCAATGCTGCAATTATCATACATGGAATTTAAGAAAATGGATATTTATTAATTACCACTAATAATTCATTTGCTAAGTGCTTCAATAAAAAAAAAGTAGATCACATGCAAGAACAGATGGGTAATGTAAGCAGGGAGATGACAATCTGAAGAGGGAATCCAAAGATAATACTAGAAATAAAAAACACTATGAGAGAAATGGAGAATGACTTTTATGTGCTCGTCAGTAAACTGGGCATGGCCAACGAAAAGGATCAGTGAACTTGAAGATGCTGGTTTTCCTTGCAAACTCAGTTTCTGAGGAATCCTTGAAAAGTTGGTGATTTTCAGCTTTTTCAGCTTTTTCTTTTACTACAGGAATGACAACTTCCAAGCCATGTCAGAGTTGAATCTGAAAGTAACTCTATGTGGTATGTGTGTGTGTGCAACCCATTAGAAGATACAAAGAAAATATAGCTTAATAGCATCAAAAAATAAATAATTAAATACCTAAATAAATGTGTAAGTTTTATATAAGAAAAAAGTTCGATAGAAACTTCCCAAACTGAAACGCACGTGCGCGCGCGCGCACACACACACACACACACACACACACACACAGAATGGGAGAAAAATCCCACACATAACAGAACATCCAAAAACTATGGGAAAATTAGCAAAAAGTATAATTGAAAAAAATATATAGAGATGTGTCAAATGTATATGAGGAAGACCAAAAAAATACCCATCAATCAGATGCCAATTCTCTCTCAATGAATCTCTAAATTTAATATAATTCCAACAAAAGTATAAGTATTGTTTGAAACTAAGTTTATTTTATTATTGATATGAAAAACAAAACAACAGGAATGTCTGCCAAAATTCTGAAGCAAAAGCATAAAGGGGGTGTGAATCTAGGTTGTTAAGAGATAAACCAAGGCATATTAAGGATTTTAAGAGTTTATTTGAGCAAAAATTGATTCCAACTGGGTGACACCGAACTGAAGGTGGTTAGTTATGAGGGAGCATAAGGCAGGCTGAGGGCAAAATACAAGCTAGCACCACCCCCTACCAGGTGGTATCTGTGTGACATTCCTCAGGCACTCCTGGCTGCCCAAGGACAAGGGAAAGGAAAGAAGACAAATGGCTAACTGATAGATCAAGTCATACAGGAAGTGAGTCTCCTGCGGTTTGCAAATATCTTAGTAAATTACAAGAAAAAGGCAATCTTATCAATAGCCTAATTACCAGACACCTATAGATTCAGTTTCCTGGAGCCCAAGGTTGTAATGCCTGAAGTTCCAAAACCTCCCAAAAAAGACCACCAGAGTCGTAAGTCAAAGCCAAGCGGCAAGGGTCGTTTATTGCAGGTTCGAACCTGGTCCTCTGTGCACTTGTCGCCGGTGACGCAAGAGGCCACGATCAGGGTTGGTACAGCGTTTTTATAGACAGAGACAAATAGCACAGGGGAGGTTTCAAATTATGATGGGCCTGATTAGTTGATTTTAAAGTAAGGACATTTGTTGTTCTCTGATTGGGCGTCCTTTGTCTGTCCTTTGGCGGGAAGGCTTTGTCCCTTACTTGTGGCGGGAGGAAAAAGGGGGAAGGCGGAAGGGGGAAGGGGAGGAATGTGTTGAGCAAGCAGGTTTACAGAAGCGAGAAATGCCGGTTAGTTTATGTACAATCACTCATTCCATTACATATCAGACTACATTTAGGAAGTTTTACAACCCATTCTACTACACAGCGGGTTACATTCAGGAAAGGCCTCACAATGCTCGTAGCAAACAGCAAGCAAAACAGACTTCTCAGCAATTGTATTTCTTATCAAAGATCCATAATAAGCAGAAAAGAGAACCTAGCTTTAAACTAAGGCAGGGCTGTCATTTGGATTGTCCCTTTCAAGGTCACCCCTCTGTAGTGATGTGGGAAACAAAGGCAAGAAGGAAATGGCAGGTAAAATTAAATTTCCTTATAACCTGCAGCCCATTGACCAATACTTGAGGCAAATACAGAGTACAGCATTTCTCCAGGAATCCCCTGCTGTCATAATGTTAATTCCTTATTAGAGGAAAAACAATCTTAGGTTGACAATAGCAAGGCCTTAGGTATCTTAGGAGTCCTCTTTAGCGTATCAAAGTCCCTCTGGAGGCTTCTCCTTTGACTTTACCTCCCCACCTTCATAGTATATAAGAAGCCACTCATCACAATCTCAAAGCAACTCTTTCTGCCCTTGGGCCCTGTCCCCAAGCTTTAATAAAATCACCTTTTTGCACCAAAGATGTCTTCAAGAATTCTTTCTTGGTCTTTGGCTCTGGATCCCCACCATCGCCCCAAAACTTCATCAGTTAACAGTGCTCCAACACCTGAGTTTGTGGAAAGATTTTTGAAGTGAAAAGTGGGAGCAGAGTAAGGAAGTTATTGATTTTCTATAGTTAAAGGTTTTCTTTAACCATTACTGATGAGGTTCTTGGGGTGACAGTGGGGTTCATGGGGTTTGGAGCTCACGACGAAGAAAGAATTCTTGAAGATGTCTTTGGTGCAAAAAGATGATTTTATTAAAGCATGGGGACAGGACTCCTGGGCAGGAAGAGCTGCCCTGGGACCATGAGGAGAGACTGGTTTTATACTATGGAGTTGGGGAGAGGTAAAGTCCAGGGGAAGTTTCCAGTGTGATTTTCATATGCTAAAGAAGACTCCCAGGACATTGGAGGCCTAGCTAGTGTGAAGCTAAGGTTGTTTTCCCTCTAGCCAATCATTAGCATTAAGACAGTAGGGAGTTCCTAGAGAAAAGTTTTACTCTGCCTGCCTCAAGTATTTGTCAATGGGCTGCAGGTTACAAGGAAATTGAGTTCTATCTGCCATTTCCTTCTGCCTTTGTTTCCCACATCACTATGGAGGGGTGATGTTGGGGCTCCAGGAAACAGAGTCTATAGGTTTCTGGAGATTAAGCTAGAATGCCTGGAGGGAGATAAGATTGTGTTTTTCTTATAATTTACTAAGATATTTGTAAACAGATGGAGACTTGGGTCTTGCAGGATTATGATCTCTGTCAGTTAACCCTTTGTTTTCCCCCTTTCCTTTGTTCTTGGACAGCCAGGAGTGCTAAGGAATATCATACACATCCCTTCTGGGGGGTGGAGGTGGGGGTGTTTGCGGCCTGTCAACTGGCCTTATGCTCCCTCATCAATACTATTCAACACAGCTTAAAATCTATCTGGCTATTTGTGATTGGTTATCCACAGGTTTCAATTTCATAACCTTCAGGCATTTACAGGCTTAGATTTGGGTTTGCTTACCCAGGCATGGCAGCATTAGATCCACATCAATCTAATGGCTTTTTTGATTAATTAATTTAACAAGATCTACCACATTTTAAAACATCATAACAAAAAGTACAGTAAATAAAATAGCATGATAGAATCTAGAATTATTTATTCATTCAATAAGTACTTAATGTGCTCCAATAGTAAGTCAGACACTCTTCTAAGAATTTGGGATAGAGTAGTGAAGAAATCAGAAAAAAAAAAATTTACCTGCCTTCATGGAGTTCATATTCTAATAGGGAAAGACATACAATTTAAAAAATTGATATGCAAAATACCAAATACATGAGATGCTGATAAGTGGGATGGAGAAACAATAAAGCAGAAAGGAGAATAAAAAAGACTGGACAGGGGATGTTAAATAGTAAATAGTATAGTTAAGGAAAAGCTTATGATGAAGTGACATTTTAACAAAGGTGTGCAACAAATCATGGTATTTGCCATGCAGATACTTGGGGGGATTTTCTAAGCATGGGAAACATGAAATGAAAAGGTTCTGACTCAGAGCATGTTCAGTGTTTTGTAGTAACTTGAAAGAAAACCAGAAGTTAAGAGCCCACAATGAAAATACTAAGCAATGAGGTCAGAGATTAAGAGGTCAAGGTCATCTAAAGTTCTGTCCTGTCTGTCCTTATAAGTATTGTGGTTTTTCATCTGAGTTTGATGGGAGTCCACTGGAGGGTTTTAACCAAAGCAATGACATAATCTGGCATGCATAAAATGGACTCCTCTGGCTTCTGTGTTGTGAATAAACTACTGAAGGGGAAAGTCAGAAGCAAGGAGGTGAGTTAGGATAATAATATGGGTGAAATATGATTTTATATAAATAAAGGTGGTAGCAATAGAGACAATGTGAAAAAGTGATGGTTGGGAGAGCAAGTAGAATCATTCATGGGGAAGAAAAATCATGGGGTCATGAGGAAAATTCATGGTCATGGGGAAAAATCAGATGTTAAATTTTGGATTTGTAAAATTTGAGATGCCTATTAGATGTTCAAGTGAAACATGATGTAGGTACTTGCATGTGTGATTCTAGATTTGAAGGGGAAATCTGGGCTGCAGGTATAAATTTGGGTATGTATCAGCATTTAGATGGTATTTGGAGATATAAAAGTAATGAGCTCATGCAGAAAGTAACTGTAGAGAAACAAGGATTAAATCCTGGGACAGCACATTGCTAGAGATTGGAGATATTAGAAAGTACTAGCAAAGGCAACAGAGAAGGAAGGAGTTGCCAGTGAAGTAGAACAATTAAGTGTGGGAAGCTGAGTAATACATTTGACTGGCCTTTATCCCCAGTTACTGGGAAGTAACCTGTATATACTTGGAATTTCCTGAGTGATAGGAGTGTCTTTGTTATTCATGAAATGCTACTGGATAGTTTACACTAATGGGATGACTCAGGATGGGGACTATTCTAGCCTTGCCAGAAACACCAACCCTGTGGTTAAAAGGTTGAGTCATGTGATATCAGTCTGATCTTTGATGAGGGGAGGAAGGTTGGATATTGAGTTCAACAGAGTGGCCAGTGACTCAATCAAGTATGCCTATGTAACAAAACCCCAATTAAAGTTCTGGATACTAAAGCTAGACTAAACTTTCCTGGTTGGCAATACTCTGTCGGTGGTTGCACATGAATGTGCCTGGAGGATAATGAGTCCTGAGGACAAAGAAGCTTAATGTTTAGGATCCTCCCAGACTTCACCCTGTGCACATCTCCCTAGACTGGTTTGTTTGTATCCTTTTGTTATTAAGATGGTTAGTAAAATGATATAGCACTTTTCCTGAGTTCTGTGAGTCACTCCAGTGAATTATTAAATCTCAGGAGGTCCTCCACAAATTTGTGTCCTCCACAGATTTGTAGACAGCAGATCAGGAATGAGGGTGGCCTGGGAAACCCTGGATTAGTGCAAGTCTTGTGGAGGACTGTGCCCTTAATGTGTGAAGTTTGGCTCAACTCTAGTGTCAGAAGTCATTGCAGAGGCCAATGGAAAAATATATTTCAGAGACAGGTAATGATTATGTGAATCAGGTTATATGCATACTGAGAATTGATGTCTCTACTCAACAATGTGGAATTATGGACGACTTTGAAAAGAGAATGTTCCATAGAGTTTAAGGGAGTGAAATCTTGATTGCAGAGCATTCTATCTAGAATAGGAGAAGAGAAATTGTAGTTAGCAAGTACTGACTACCCTTTTGAGGAGCTTTGCTGTCAGTGAAAAAAGACATTTGTGGCTTTAGCTGGAGGTAGAAGATATGGGGTTAAGAATATATTTTTTTTCTTTGTTAAGATTAAAGGTTTTATAGAATGTTGACATTGATGGAAATAATCCATTGGAAGGAAAACCCAGATGAGGTAGGAAACAGGAAGGATAATGTCTGAACATCATCCTTGAGCATCTGGAAGGCACTGGGTTAGATGCATAGTTTAGGGGTTGGCCTGGGAAAAGAACACAGACAATGCTTCCATAATAGCAGAAGAGAAGGGAGAGTATGGGCATAGATGCCTTCAAATGGATAGATAGGTGAACTTGCAGAGAAGTTGTCTTTTGATTACTTCTGTTTTTAGTGGAATACAAAACAAGGTCACGGTGTGAAAGTGAGGGTAGTGTAGAAGTTATTGGAGGCTTAAGGTGAGAAAAGTAGGTATGAACCCCAGGCAGCACTAAAGAATGTGAGGATAGTGGTCATGAATTTCATGTGAAACCAGTCAGCATGGCAGCAGTGAGTAGCAATGAGGAGCATGGAGAGTCCCTGCCCCAGAGTTAGAAGTGATGGTGTGGTAAAAACTGACATCATTTGACGGGGCTCCCACGGAAGAAATGCATTCAAGATGCCCTTAGACTAAGAAGGTAACGTGAATATTTAGAAAAAAAGGTGAGGCTATGAGGTATTATCTGATAACAGATTAGGGGAACAAAATAGAAAATCCATAAATAAATCTGTGTGTGTATTTAATAATGGTAGGCTTTCACACCAATTCAGAAAAAAATTGGGTTATTTAGTACATTGTTGTAACTGGAGGAAAAAGGCTAGATCTCTGTCTTACATTTTATATCATGAAAAATTTATACAGGTCAAATATTTAAATGTGAAAAGGTAAATCATAAGTTTGTTATAAAAAACAAAAATTAAAAGTAATTTTGAAATGGATAGAGCCTTTCTAAATATGACACAAAAATATAGAAATTATTGTGAATTGTATAGATCATTTTTACTATTTAAAATTTAAAAGTCCATTACAAAACATGTACGGGCAAAGGCCAAAGACAAATGTTAAAATGAACGATACTGTTGTTACTTATATTAGAAAAGATGGCTAACTAATTTTATTATTAGTCAATAGTTACCATTTATAGTCAATAAGACCAATAACCCAATATTAAAATGGGCAAAAAAATATGAACAGACCATTTATTTAAAAAAATAAAGGAAATTTGAGATAGCTCTTGGGCATATTAAAAGTTAGTTAATATCAGCCATACTAAAAATGCACATTAAAACTATGAAACTCCAAATTTCACTGTGGCAAAGATAAAAATTTTGATAAAACACCATAGGGGCAGAGATAACACACTGCAGTATATGAGTGTAAGATGGAAAACAAATGAAATAGTCATTAATAGGGCACTTCCTTAAATAAAATATGGCGTATCATTTTAATAGAACACTGAGGAGCCAATCAAAAGAATGAGATGATTTATATGCTACTTTGAAACGTACCAACAGAAATTCTGTCATCACGATTTAGAGAGGAAGCAACATTGCAAAGAGTAATAATGCAAAGTAATACTATGAAAAGGGCAGCTCAAGAGTCAGACATTGTATATGATAGTTACTTTGGATCAAAATCAAAAGCAAGTATACATACACACACAAATAAATATGTATGTATATTTATATTTGCATAAAATATATAAGAATATATAAAAATGCTAATCATTTGTTTCTGAAACAGGACTTGGGTTCCATGGCAGAATACTTTTTCTCTGTACACCTTTTTGGAACTTTGAAATTTTAAACAGGTGAGTTTAAAAAATAAAGGTAAGCCAGCATCAAATGAAAATAAAACTTTTGAAAATTTAAAAACATAGTGTTAAATTTTAGATAATAAAATAATAACATTGTGAGGGTGAATTCACAAGGGAGTTGAAGAATACTGATGAGAACTTACTAAAGAGAATGGTGTGGTTTGTTTAATTCTATCTTGGTTAAAACATTAAAGTTAAGCATGGTTGCTAAAAATTTTCAGGCAATTAATAAAAGAAAGTAAATAGGATGTATACCTTCCAAGCGTGAGATGAAGAGCGTAGGAAACATTATCAAGTTGATCAAGAGATGAGGGAAAGAGCCAACTTACAGCTGTCATTCCAAGCAAGGCTATCCGAGTGCAGTCAAAAGACAGCCATCCCCCATGATATGCGAGTAATTCCCACAAGATAAGCAAAATCATCCAATTAACCCACAGATTTGTGAACTAAAAAAAAAAAAATAAAAAATGCTTATTGTTTTACACCGCTGAGTTTTGAGGTGGTTGGTGATATAACAATATGGGGGTAAAAGATTCTTGGTACAGATGACAAGACTTTTTGGATTGGCTTTTTTGGTTAGTATAGAGTAAGTGCAATGGTCCACCAAATGATCAAAATATGATTGGCTTCTTAAAAAGTACCAAGGGTCTAATAACCCCTGTAGTCTACACTTCTTGTTAGCGTTAATTTATGTTCTTTCAACTCTTTTTGCTCAATTGTGAGGTAATTCTTCTCATTTGCCAGCCTTACCCTGCTTCTGACAGTTGCCTTCTCTTTTCTGGCTCTCTTGCCTCTGTTTAACCTGCCACAGCCTTTTGTTTCCCCCCCTGTGCTTCAGAAAAAGGAAGATAACTTGGCATACCTGCCAAAGACTTGTGACAGTAATATATGAGCAGGGTGCTCCCCTGATGTCTTAGAATAAAACGGTACCCTCAAGAAGACAAACTCTCTGTCATTTGGTTTCCAGGGATACAAACATATCTAAAAATGCAGAGCTAAATACATTTAAAGTAAGAAATTCTTTAAAAAATGAAAGTGCAGAGAATGATCTAGAGGAAAAAAACATGGGCTTTGGAGTCAGACACTCCTGGGATTGAATCCTGACAGCCATTTACCTCCAGCAAGTTACTTAGCTGCTTGGGCATCCCTTTTATCTTCTGCAAGATGTGAGGATTATATGAGATAGAATAACTGAACTCCTAGCACAACCAGTATATTTCTTCTCCCAAGTCTCTCTGGCCTCACCCACAACTAAGACTGCTTTTGCCTTACTCCTAAATATCCCCTAAATCCTTTAGCAATTCTGCCCTGTCTCAGCCCCTCCCAACCACCTCTCTTTCTGAGCAAAAGCCCCGTGGTTATGAGGCTCCAACTACCAAAGACAAAGAGAAGAGAAAGCTATAAATAACATCTTAAAATTCTTATTTGGATACATTTTCAAATTGGAATCCTTTATCCTTTCATTAAGAAATAATGCTTTCATGGGGCACCTGGGTGGCTCAGTCAGTTAAATGTCTGACTCTTGATTTTGGCTCAAGTCATGATCTCACAGTTCATGAGTTCAAGCCCCACACCAGGGATTCTCTGTCTCCCTCCCTCCCTCTCTCTCTCTCTGTCCCTCTCTCTCTCAAAAATAAGTAAACATTAAAAAAAAAAAGAAATAATGCTTCCATGATTCATTAACAGAACATTATTTTAAATTTCATAGAACTTGCAGAACAAATTGGGAAGATTACTTTGTAAAGCAATTGTGAGGACACTGTTAGATACAATTATATGCCATAATTAATGGGATATGGCTAGTCAATGTGATTTATGCATCTATGGAATGATGACCATTTCCTACAGGTTCTTCTCATGACACAGGTCTTTGACAAAGTAAAAACTGACATCTTGGTTGTCTGATAATCGTTTTCTCAGGTGTTGATTTCACTGGATTACTTACCTTCCATTTAAATATCTTTTCAATTTAAGTCCCTGATTTGTGCCACATCCACTTTCATAAACATTGAATTATAGATGATAAGTGTGCAATTTTTCTTTTGATCAATAGGGTAACTTTCTTGTTCTTACACTACTCTAAATAGGAGAACTACAAAAAGCAAGAAAATCCTGACAAACAAGGTACCAAGCACTTATTCCACGGCTGAGAGATAAAAATAGAAGCTACCATTTATCGAATGCCTCAAATGGGCTAAGTACTTTATGCACATTATTTTATTTAATCCTAATGAAAACCCTTTGGGGCAAATATTTTTAGCCCCATTTTACAGGATGAAGTATTAATGCTTAGAGAATAAGTAAAGTTCTCCAGTTAAAAATGGCCTTTTAAATATATGTTTGGATGCAATACTATTAAACCAACAATAAAATAGGTATAATAACAACGAATCATCCCCTCTTTTGCTGCACCTACCCAAAAACAATGTCCCCTCTCCTCTGCGTTTATACAGTAGGAATTCCAGATGCTATCAATTTCTCCTTATATTTCCTCCTCTCAGCATTCACCTGCCACCCAGCCTTATTCATTTGACTTGCTACATCTGCTTTTCAAGTGAACTGCTTATGCTATTCTTGAAGGATTTTAGAGAAGGGCATTTTCATGTCAGTGCCCAGATGAAGAGTTGAATTTTAAAATGAAGATGAGGAGAAGTCAAAGGTGGGAGGGATCTTTTCAACCTTTCAAAACTGTATGATGATTATGGGTTAAAAATACAATTTTGGTATAAATTCCGTGAATAGGGGTTTGGGTTGCCATCAGAAGGCATGTAAGTGCAATATTATTCTCCGTTGCTTCTATTGTCTTTGGCCGTGACAGTCAGGAAAGCTTTTTACAGCACAATGTAACTAATCAAGGAATCGTTTTAAGTGTATTTTTGGTACATAGATGGTACTAATAAGTAAAGAGCGGTTTATTTAAGCAATTCTTATATGATATATCAAGAAAAAAAGGCGATGAATCAGACTAGATTTTTACGCAATTAATCTTAAATTCCTTGGAATTTGGATGCCATATTTTCATGTCTACCAGGAACAAAGGAAGAATAGAATACAAAATACTAATTTCATTTGTTGCATGATACTATTTCAACACGATATAAAACTAAACAGAGCACACTGAGTTCTCAGAAATTCTACGATGTTAACATCTTGCTCTTATCCCATAGTGGTGATCCAAGTTAGAATCTACCATCAGAATGTAACTCCTTCTGATAAACTAGATATTCATGAGAAAATACAATTTCTAGGCATCCCCCAAGTCAAACACGTCTTCACTTGCCAGAATCATCTCACTTAAAGAAATCGTAGAAGGTGGGGCTCCTGGGTGGCTCAGTCGGTTAAGCACCCTACTTTTGATTTTGGTTCAGGTCATGATCTCACAGTCATGGGATCAAACCCCACGTCGGGGTCTGTGCTGGGTGTGGAGCCTGCTTAGGACTCTCTCCCTCTTTCTGCACCACCCTCCCCTGCAACTTGTGGGCACATGCACTCTCTCTTTCTCTCTCTATAAAAAAAGACAAAAGAAAAAAAGAAAGAAAAATCTGAAAAGGAACTATTCTTTTAAGGAAACATTTTTCTTCTTTATACTACGCTATTGGATTTCCCTACCAGTTCATTCTTAAACATAGCCTGAATCTCAACTCTCTAATTCCCCAGAGGGTGGAACTAAAGGTATATTTTGTAGCACACAGCTTGATATTACAGTCTTGCTTGACTTCTTTCTCTTCCTTGTCTCACTTTTTAATTCCCCCCCCCGCCCCCCCCCCCCCCCCCCCCCCCGCCCCACCAACCTCTCACTCAGTTTTTCCAGGCAGTGCTTCCTGAAAAATCACTCATTCTCACATGGATCATCATCTCACGATCTGCTTTGGGGGAACTCAAACTGAGATAAGCATACAATAAAAATGTGAAAGCTTCTGATCATCAGAATAATTTAACCCGACTTTATTTGGCACCTATTCCATTTCTACACTGGTGAGATGTACTATAATACGCTTAACACTTTCTCCATTGAAATTTTTCTGGGGCTGAAATTTGGATATCTCTCATTATCTTGTTTCAAGTTTAGGTTATAAAATGGCATTGTGATTTAGTGCCCCGAGGCACTTTTCAGACTAAATTAGTCCAAGCCCTTTATAAATGCCTAGGAGAAATTAAACAGCTTAGCCATAATTGTACAACTGGCTAGAGGTAAAAGTTAAAATGAGAAGCATCTTTAGTGCTTTTTCTAGCCAGTACACAGTGGTGTCTTCCTGCTACAATATGAGCATTTCCCCCCCCTTTATCTGCCTTCAGTGGAGGGAAAACAGCTGGTCACCATCTTTCCTATTTGGCTAAAGAGTGCAAGAATGGATTATTATAAAAATCACCTCCTTCCCTCTAGTCTAGTGGGTGATGACTCCACTGAAGGGAAGGAGCCATAGAGGGAAACCTTTCAATGTTACTGGCCTGTTTCCATGCAGTCTGTGGATAATAGAGCTCTTTGATGTCTGGTACTTTCATAGCCACCAAACTCAGCTTTCCAGTCAACAGAAAAGCTATTTTACACTACTTTTGATGTGATGAAATAACTTAACTAGACATGGTTAATCACATAGCTGGTGATTATGCCACGCAAGGAAAAGCCATTAAAATAAGCCAAGTGCCGCCTCTATAAAGAACAAAGGAATACTCCCTAGCAGGCATGTACATAGCTGACTCAAGTGCTCTGGCATGACTCAGTGTTTTACCATCCAGATTCACTCTCACTATTTTCATAAGGTGAAACATAAACATCACTGCTTCCATGAGAATTCTGCATACCTGCCTAACTTGCTTATTTCTTATTCTGTGAGGCAGTCACAATTTGTCTTTACCCTGTTCCAGACATATCTGGCTTTGATCACACCGCGGGGCTGAACACGACAGATTCTGGGACTAAAGCAGAGAAAGCTCTTTTGTAAAAGTTTAATCCCACTTAGGTCATCTGTTTATTGCTTTGTCCAAAACATCTAGGTTTTCAGATGATTTGACTAGGATCACAAATGCAAATCCTATAATAAATGAGAGTACCTACAGGTTAGCAGCATCAAAGGAAAAGAATGCTCTGGGGGAGAACAGCACTGACAAGTTGGTTTATTAGTTCAGCTGGTTTTTAAAGATCAGCCAAGGTCCTGTTTTCAACTAGATTGTTTATTTGTATCAGTGGATGCTCAACTATTTCAAGAAAATAAGCAAACTAGATCTACTAGAGTGGATTCTTTCTATGTAGAGGAAATTCTAATTTTTATAAATTTAAATAAATCGAATATGACATTTAACCCACACTGAAACTTTTCTCAAAGCCTGGCAACCAAATGAGTCAGTGATCTTGAAATTAAGCTATTAATTGTAATATATAATTACATTAAAAAATTAAGTATAGGCTACATAAAACAATGAACTGTCTTTAAGTAACCTAAGAAGTATTGGGTGGACTACCTATGTTGGTTGAACACAGAGGGCACTGTTGTATAAAAACCATCGAAGGGCCAATATGGTTGTTAAGAAGATAAAATTTTAAAAATTAGGACTTCCAGGTAATTTGAGAGAAAGTTACTCAGGGTTGTAAAAGGAATCTATACTTATACTTTGTGCTTAGACGATTAATCTTTTTAGGAAGAAGTATGACAAATCATGAAAAACTCATTCAATATGAGAAAAATTTCATTTTTCAATAATGGATGGGTTTGTTAACTGTATTCAAAAATAAAATGCCAACAGGTCATTAAAAGCTTAATTACAGATGTTTTCAGTGTCTCTAATCACTGTACGGAATGACAAAGAAACGAATTAAGCATTCTGTGCCCTAATTGCTTCATCAATAAAATGATGAGGCTCATTCATTCAGTCAAAAATATTCATAGTGCTCCCACTATGTGCCACAGGATTTAAAGTGGTGAGTCAGACAGAATCTTTGCCTTCTTGGAACTTACACTCCGGCAAAGGGAAGATGGACAGTAACATGATAGTGGTAATGACTCTGCAACAAATAATAAAAGATGATGTGGGGGCGCCTGGGGGGCTGAGACAGTTGAGTTGAGTGTTTGACTCTTAATTTTGGCTCAGGTCATGATCCCAGGTTTGGGGGATCTAGCACTGAGTTGGTCTCCATGTTGAGTGTGGAATCTGCTTAATATTCTCTCTCTCTCTCTTTCTCTCTCTCTCTCTCTCTCTGCCCCTCTTCCCTGCTTGCATGCATGCTTTCTTAAAAAAATAAAAAACAATTAAGTAAAACAATAAAATAAAATGATAAGGTGACAGTCACTTGGGGGAGGAAAGCACTGCTTTATTCAGGGATCATCTTACCGAATGGGGGAGGAAAACCTAGCAAAGAGGTCTGGGGCAGTCAGAGGAGAGAATCCCAAAGAGCCAGACCAACCCAACCCAAACCAAACCAAATGCAGGATTGAATCAGGCATGCTAGAACCAGGAGAAAGACAGCATGATAAGCATGATGAGTAAAGGCAAGTGTGAAAAGTGGTTTAGGTCAGAGAAAAAAAGAAGAAACTAGACATATGGCATTTAGGGTACGGAATTTATATTTGAGTCTAAATGTATGGGTAAAGCATTCAAAATTCTGAAGGGGAGAGTGAGATAGTATTTACACATTCATAGATAACCCTTGTGTTTGAGTGCCGACTAGATCTCAGGATAGCAAGAATTGAGGCAGGAAACCCAGTTAGGAAGATACGAGTTACCAGGAGCAGATTAGACGGTTTGGATGAGGGCAGCTAGACTAGATCAGAAATACTCAATTTCTTGGCAATGGATCGTTTTGCCAGTCTGTGGAGACTTCTCAAACAAATGTTTTGTGTTTTTAAAAATTTTTTTTAATGTTTATTTATTTTTGAGAGAGAGAGAGAGAGACAGACCATGAGCAGGAGAGGGGCAGAGAGAGGCCGAGACCCAGAATTCAAAGCAGGCTCCATGCTCTGAGCTATCAGCACAGAGCCTGATACAAGGCTGGAACTCGAGCTGTGAGATCATGACCTGAGCCAAAGTTGGACGCTTAACTGACTGAGCCACACAGGCACCCCCAGGCTAATGTTTTTAAATGCATAAAATACAATGTAGAGAATTAAAAAAGGAAAACTAGTATATTAACATGTAATTATATAAATATTTTAAAGTATGTGATCAATACATTAAATAAAATTTAGCATAAATAAAAGTTTGAAATATCTGCACAAACTGTAATATGATATGAAAATATCTGATCAATATCAATAACAAGGTGCTACTAATATTACTATGGTTGGTGCTGCATTCATGATTAAAGAAAATGCTAAATTTAATTAGATGTGTATGGAAATAAAATTGCAAGCTTTTCTTTTTTTAAAAAAATTTTTTTTTAACATTTATTTATTTTTGAGACAGAGACAGAGCATGAACGGGGGAGGGGCAGAGAGAGAGGGAGACACAGAATCGGAAGCAGACTCCAGGCTCTGAGCCATCAGCCCAGAGCCTGACGCGGGGCTTGAACTCACGGACCGCGAGATCGTGACCTGAGCTGAAGTCAGATGCTTAACCGACTGAGCCACCCAGGCGCCCCATAAATTGCAAGCTTTTCTATATAAATTTGCACGTCCCTGAACTCTTGAGTGATACATGATCATGATTGCAGCTTCCTTAGTCTATACCACTTTTTTTCTTCTCCATTGAACCCCTTCTAGGAAGCTCGAATTCCAGATAACTATACCATTTCTATCTCTAAAGAGAATCTGTGTCAATAGCAGGATAAACTCTATAGAGATTTTTCAGTTTGCCAAGATATCCTGACTTCACTGACAGTTGGCTTCCATCATAAGATTTAGATGTCAGATATGAATAAGCAATAAAACCAGGGCTCACAGAAACATGCATCCCCAACTGCTTTGAAAATATTTATTAAATAAATGGAACGTACATGACTTACTTCCTGTTTATGTACAGAAACACTTTCTCTTATCCTCTTGGAAACAAGAGAAACAATGGGAAAACTTTAACTAGAAATTAAAAGTGCTGGGTTTTGCTCTTGGGTCTTCTCAATTATTTGATTGCCTTTGACAAGGTTCATGATTCATTGATTTCCTCACTTATACTATAAAGCTAAAGTATATATATTTTACACCCACCGCCCTGCATGCTACTTTCCTGTGAAAAACTAAAAAAGTTAAATAAAATGAAATAAATATTTTCACACTATTGATATCACAGTATGATGCACTCCCCATGGTTATTTAGTTTGGTCTGATTATATTGTACATTGAAGAGTTCTAATTGTTTTGACAGGCTTAACACCTTTCAAAGAAATTATGTATGGAATGGGGAAATCTTAGATCTGATGTCGTCTCTAAGGTACCAAACAGTTTTATCCTCCATTTATTTAATATTTAAGTACATTTTGTCCCATACCCATTCGGCCCTTCCCACTTCCAGCAACCATTGCTTTCAAGGTACTTTTCTAGTGCAGAATGCAGGGGGACATCTGGACCAAGGACTTTCATTATAGATAAAAAGAAACTGTGAAAATAAAATTATCTTTCTATTTTCAAAAAGTATATATATATATATACATACATATATATATATACATATATATGTATATATATATATATATATTTTAGGTATCTAGCCTTAAACACAAATATGGGCTATATATACTAAGCCTTTAAAATCTATACAAATTAACCTAATGAGAAGCAGTTCTTGTAAATCTGTTAACCATTTCAATTAGCAATTTTGTTATCACAAAACTTTAAGTCAGCTGTGATAAAAGACATGAGCTAGCTTAGTGTAAGATGACTTGGGCACTAAAAGGTAACTTTCTGTGACATAAAGAGCCATGACATTGACCATTGCAATCAAAGTGTTTAGGTGTGATGTGGAGCTTTAACTTTCACCTATAGTTTTGGAAACCCACAGGACTGGATTAATGGAAAGAGCACTTCAATCTTTACTTCTTGGCCAAGATCAACAGGCATTCCCTCATCAAGGAAGTGAGCCCAGGATGAAAGCCAAGACTGTGAATAACCAAGGGATCTTACTGACCTGATACTATGTGAGTGAAAGGTGAGGTATTACCAACGGTAAATATAGTTGTTTTTATTACAGGTAGAATTTGAGAGAATTAACGGGAAGAAAGCTTAGCTATATTAATGTCATCTATGATAACATATAAACAAAGATAGGAGCGAAATGACATAATTGAACCATGGTCTTTGAGGACAGTTACATATTAACCCAATTGCTCATTCTACAAGCTAACGTGTTGGCCAGTTACTTAAAATGTCTATGGCTCAGATTTCTAATCTATAAGTACAGTCATAACAGTGACTACACAGCCCCCCGAAGGAGCACTGGGATAATCCATGAGAAAAAGCGTCTTGCAATTGAGTATGCAATTTGAGTTCTGCTCTTGTCAAAATAAGTATTTCTTTTTGCTGACTTGGACTAGTGCAAATTAAATACTTTTCAGGCATTGTAACATAATAAGATCTTCTGGATAGGAGTCCTTATTTTCTTGGTTTGAATTTTCCATATTTTTATTTCCTCTTTTCCCCACCATTGTCTTACCCTTCTTGTTGTTTCTTTTCCTTATTTTTTATACTCGTCCATCCTATACCAATCATGCCTCAGTCCTCCTTCCCCTCCTTTATTGTTATCTTTTCTTCCTCCTGCTGCCTTTCCTCTTGCCTTCTCATCACTGCCTCCTTCTTCTCTTTGGCTCAGTTTCAACACTCATTTGCACTGTGACCCTATCGGCCAGAGCGTGCTAAGTTGCATGCTTGTCTCTCCAACCAATCCCAGAACTCTTTGATCTCACAGAGACCTGACCAACCATGGCATTTCTTTGAACTCAGTGCCTTTGGCTTTTCTCAATAGCTCCTCCTAACTTCTGCCTGTAATTTTGCTGTAGCTAGAATTCCACTTGTTGAAAGGTGCCAGTTGTACAGGTGCCAAATATTTGAGGTTTTGTTATGTGATCAGAAATTTGGATATTTTAAATCAGGGAATTTTAGCAGTGCTCTAGTGCTTAAATGGGTCTTAAATACAGATTTAAGACTTAAGACAATACAACTTTTCTGTGAATAAAATTAAAAGGAAACAATGGCAAATACAAAATGGCTGTTTATATTATATTGTTTCTTATCAGAGCAATATAAACAATTTTCTTAGCTGTGCAAAAATTCCACTAAAATCTCCTCCCTCAAATTGTAAAGTAAAGCAGCTTAATAATTTAATAAAATCCATCTTTACAAGTCTTGTGTGTTTATTTAAACTGGATTATAATTAAGATGGAGAAGTAATGGTATAAAGGAGATTAGAAGATTATAACATGCAAAAATATAGAAAAACTACATAATAGCAAGTCCTAAAAAAGGAATAGTGAAGTAATTAGTTGCCTTGACTCGAAAAAGTTAATAACAGATTTGCATGTTACATCAGTCAAGATTTTTTTTTTAATTTGCAAAGTAGAAACAATGTAACTCAGTTGTTTCTCTCCCTCCTTGATTATACTTAAAGAATTTATTGTTTATCTGGAGAAGGATAAAAAAACCTGATTGAATTCTCTAGAAAACTACAACACAAAATCATGTGAGACTGCACTGTTACCATATTGATTGTAAATGTGAAAAACAGTGGATTGGTCCTTTACGTAATGTAGCTGGAGGCTCTGTGGTTCAGCTTTATTTATAAATAAAAGTGGGAAAGGAAGCAAATTATAATTTTAGAGTGTGTGAATATTTTTCTAAAACGTTCACAAAGGACGAAAGGTTAGGAAGGGAGGAAGGAAGGAAGCCAACCAGCCAGGCAAGGAAATAAAACACTTTCCTCTTTCTTTTACTGAGAGTTGAACCTAAAGATACTCTAAAAGCTTTGGTCTACAGAATGTAATTGTTAAAACTGTACCAATTTTGGGCGCGTGGGTGCCTCAGTCGGTTAAGTGTCTGACTCTCGATATCAGCTCAGGTCATGATCTCACTGCTCATGAGTTCGAGCCCTGCATCAGGCTTGGCACTATCAGCCTGAGGGATTCTTCCTCTTTCTCTCTCCCAATCTCTCTGCCCCTCCCCTGCTCACACTCATGCTTTCTCTCTCTCTCTCTCCCTCTCTCTCTCTCTCTCTCTCTCAGTAAATAAAGAACATTAAAACAAGTGCACCAATTTGACATGTCTGAGACCTGGACTCTGCTGCTCCTAGAGGAAGACTGAATATGTATGGTGTTTGTGAGTCAGGTCACAAATTGCTCTACCTTTGACACGGACTAGAACTTGAAATTCAATCTGTTAAGTTTATCCTTTTACTTGAAGCTGTTGTTCCTTTGTAAAACATACCTTTCCCTAGGATGGGAATCACTTATGCTGTTTTAATCACTTACCATGTGACAGAGGAAACTAAAAGTTTATTTTAACAAGAAAGAAAAGGATGGCTCCAGAAGAGATGGTACTACCAAAGAATAATTATTAGAAAAGTAAAAAAAAAAAAAAAAATATTTGTAACATACATAATTTTTAATGGGAAAGACCTATTTAATCCATATCATATCAAGATCTATATTCCTATTTTTATTTTTTTTACTGAATAAATATCCAATGAGTTTTTCCTATGTGCAAGTCATTGTCCTAGGCTCTGGTGATATCAAACACACACACACACACACACACACACACACACACACACAGTTATGATGTTCATTCATCTTACCTTCTTTCAGTATGCAGTTATTGAATTTCTAATATGTGCCCAGTAATGGTCCGGGTTAGGGACACTGACATGAATACTAGAGTAAATTTCCCATTTTTCTTTATGTTTATGTTCTTTGGGGAATGATAGGAAGAGACAAAAAATGTCAAAGTGTTGTCATATTAAATGAAGAGTATTTGAGATCAGGGAATAACTGAGAGAGAGTGGGCATTTCAGATGTGAACTGAATGAAGAAGGGGCCAACCATACAAAAATTTTGAGACAGAACATTCCAGCTATAGGTAAACAACTCAGAGACAGGAGGAAGTCTAGTAAATTAAAATAGGAGCTACCTGTGTTATAGGCTTCATGAGAGAGAGCTAGAGGCAGAATGTTATGAGTTAAGAGTGCTGAGGTAGACAGCAGCCAGATTATGAAGAGAATTATGGCTTGTATGACATCTGTATTTTGAGTGTGCTGAAAACCACTGTAGAGGTTTTCAGCAGAAAAAGGGACAAGAGAAAATGTATGCTTTAAAATTTTTATTCTGCCTGAAAATAAACTATGTATAGACTCTGTGTTGGGGCCACTGCTTACCAAATGCCTTTTAAAAAGCCATTGCCATTTTCATTTCTACTTAAGATGTAGAAAATCACAACGGAACATCATTCCCATCTTCACAACAAGAAAATGGTGGATAATCTACAAAATCTTGACTTCCTTGAATTCATTAGAGCTCTGAGGTGGCAAGACAGCAAAGTGAACTGAATCCCAAGCAGTGACAAGCACCTCTGAGGAGACCCTGGACTATTTCACCTTTGGCAGAGTATGGAAGGAAGAGGTGACTGCCATAGAAGTGAATAATATATAATCAGCCAAAACAAAACAAAATCTAAAAGACTGAATGTGGGATAGCACATCAGTTTAGAATGACACAAAGCCCCTCTCACAATGGTGAGAAGAGGTACTTGTCACTCACTCACCAAATCCTCTTCATGGGCTTCCACCAGGTAATCATAAGAAAAATGGGTGCAAGGCAGGAGAACAGAGTAAGTTCCCTGCAATGGCACAACTATGTAAGAGGTGACCGGCTGCCGCTGAGGGACAAGCACACAACACTTATTCCCCAGATCCTGTCTCCATGAGAAGCAAAATCCTAAGCCACTGAGAAAAAGGCAGCAAATCTTTCTGCTCCCATGCCTGCTGGAGAGTGATACAAGCAAAGCCACTGGAGGAAGGGGAGGAAACCCTCCTTTGTGCCTAAACAACCAGGCAAAGATTCACTGCCTCTGGGGGAAGGTAGAAACAAAAGCTGTCTGCCCCTTGGGGAAAGGGCAGAAAATCTCCCCAAGGCTCAGAAGCTTGACTGATACCAATCAGGGGTATACTACTTCTGAGGGAGGGGCAGAAAACTCTTTCCTTCTCAAGACCTTTCAAAGATAGATGACAGAGGGGCGCCTGGGTGGCGCAGTTGGTTGGGCGTCCGACTTCAGCCAGGTCACGATCTCGCGGTCCGTGAGTTCCAGCCCCGCGTCAGGCTCTGGGCTGATGGCTCAGAGCCTGGAGCTTGTTTCCGATTCTGTGTCTCCCTCTCTCTCTGCCCCTCCCCCGTTCATGCTCTGTCTCTCTCTGTCCCAAAAAATAAATAAACGTTTAAAAAAAAAAAAAAAGATAGATGACAGAGTTTGGCTGTCATGGGAAGAACAGGCAGGAACGATGAAGGGAAGAACAGGCAGGAACAATGAAGAGACTCAAAGCTCAGACACAAAGACCTTGCTTAAGACTAAACCTGAACCAGGAGAATAGAGATTCACGGCCCCTATCACAAGCTTAGCAAGGCTACCAAGCAGTAACGATGCACCACAGTGTGGATTTTAAAGCATTGTGAGCAGTAATTGTGAATGTAGAGAAAGACCCTCAATGTGATAAAGATATCTAGGACCTACAGAAAACCGTAGGCAAAGCAGGAAAAAAATAAAATCCTTTGGCACGCCAGCCTTCACACTAAGCACAAAATGACAAACACTTACCATTGGAGAAATTTGAAACTCGTGGTACGTTGGAGGTGACAACAGCAATCACAAAATCTACAGTTTGCTCAACTACTGGATGGATTGGCTCCATCTTCTACATCAACAGCCTGGCGTTATTCTAGGCATAAATACTATTGATTTCAATTTCAACTGATTTCCATGAAACATGTTTAGCATCAAATTGAAATTAGGGGACATGCAAAAAAAAGCAAGGGTGAAAAAAAGATCCATTCTCAAAAGAGAAAGCAACTAATAGAAGCAAACTCAGAAATGACTCAGATGTTAAAACAATCAGAGATTTTAAAACAACTGTGAGTAATATATCAAAGACTCAAATAAAAAAAAAGGACATTATGCAGGAACAAATGGGGAATCTCAGCAGAGACGGAAACTATAAAAAATGTCAAATACAAATGTGTACAATTTAAAAAACACTCTTGGGTATCAAGAATTCCTTTGATAGCCTTATAAATAGACTGGACACAGCTGAGGAAAGAAACAATCGACTTGGGTCTGAAGAGAGGTAAAGAGAAATTATTGAAAATGAAGCAAAAGAGAAAAGAATGAAAAAAAAGTCCACTAGAATTATGGGACAATCACAAATAGTTGAACATATAGGTAAGTGAAGTTCCAGAAGAAAAAAATTAGGAGGTTGAAGAGATATTTAAAGAGATATAGGATAAGAATTTTCCAAAACTAATGAATACAACAAACCACAGATCCAAAAGGTAAGAGAACACCATGCAGGATAATTACGAACTATATATATTATATATATATGTAATAATATATATAATATATATAATATATATACACATACATATATATACTTTATACATATATAATTATATATGTTATATTATTATGTATCTATGTATTATATATATATACTATATATAGTTTGTAATATATATATTATATAGCATATGTATGTGTGTGTGTGTGTGTGTGTGTATATATATATATATATATATATATTATAGAGGTAAACAAAACAAAAATGTAAACAAAGTGTAGGCACATCATAGTTAAACTTTGGAAAGCCAAATACAAAGTGAAAATCTTGAAGAACAAAAAAATAAACAGAAGAACAAAGGTAATAGTTATGGAAGACTTTTCATCCTTTGTTATACTACCCAGAGATAAAGGAGTGACATCTTTAAAGTACTGACAAGGCTAAACATAACAAAACTATCGATACAGAATTTTATGCCCAGCAGAAATCGTTTACAGAAGTGAAGGCAAAGTACAGACATTTTTAGACAGAGAAAAGCTGAAAAATTTCATTGCCAGTAGATGTGCATTACAAGAAATATTAAAGGAATTTCTTCAGACAGAAAGACTATATAACACAAATGTAAATTTGGATCTCTATAAAGAAGAGCACCAGAAATGGTAAAAATGCAGGTGAATATAAAAGATATTCTTTTTCCTGTTTTTAAATAGGCAAATGTAAAAGATAAGTGAGTCTTTAATACAAAATAGTCACAATATATTGTGGGGTTTATAACATAGAGAAGTGAAATGCACAATAAGAGAAGCAAAAGAAGTGGGAAGGAGGAAATGGATTTAAAATTCTTACTGTCACACAGTTCTTACACCATGAAGTGATATCATGCTATTGAAGATAGACTTTCATAAATAATTTATAGGGGGGCCTGGGTGGCTCAGTTGGTTAAGCGTCCAACTTTGGCTCAGGTCATGATCTCATGGTTCATGAGTTTGAGCCTTGCGGCAGGCTCTGTGCTGACAGCTGGGAGCCTGGAGGCTGCTTCAGATTCTGTGTCTCCCTCTCTCTCTCCCCCTTTCCTGCTAATGCTCTCTCTCTCTCTCAAAAATAAATAAACATTAAAATTTTTAATAAAAAAATAATTTATATTAAAAATTTAGAACAATTTGCACATGCACAGACGCATAAACCTGTGGCTGTTACTTTATATGGCAAAAGGGATTTTGAAGATGTTAAAGATCTGGAGATGGGGAGGTTATTCCGGATTATCCAGGAAAGCCTAATATAAACATAAGGGTCCTTAAAAGAAAAGGCAGATCAGAGTCAGTAGTGGGTATGTAGCCACAAGACAAGAAATGCAGGTGGTCTCTAAAACTGAAAAATATAAGGAATGGAAGGCTTCTGAAGGAATACAGCCCTCCCAAAACCGTGACATTAGACTTTGGAATTCCAGGTATGTAGGAAAATAAATTCATGATATGTTAAGCCGCTAAGGTTTGTGGTAGTTTATTGCAATGGGAATCAGGAAACCAATACAACTAGTTAAGTAACAGTATGGGTAAAATGCAATAATAGAAATACTCAGATAATTTTAAAAAGTTCAGAAGAGGCAGAAAAGAACAGAGAACAGATGGGAAGACTACAAAAACAAAAATATAAAAATAAAAAATAAAAAAGCAAGACGGTGGATTTAAATCCTGTAACATTGATAATTATATTAAATATAAAAGCTCTAAACAGAAAATATAAAAGGCAAAAATTGTGACATTGGGCAAAAAGGCAAATCCCAGCTATTTGTTGTCTACTAGAAAACCACGTTAAAGGAAAACACACACAAAAATAAAAGGATGGAAGAAAATATGCAATGAAACCAGAAACATCGAAGAGTTATAGTAACATTCAACAAAATAGTCTTAAAAAGAAAGAATCATGGGGCGCCTGGGTGGCTCGGTCGATTGAGCGTCCGACTTCGGCTCAGGTCATGATCTCACGGTCCGTGAGTTTGAGCCCTGTGTCGGGCTCTGTGCTGACAGCTCAGAGCCTGGAGCCTGTTTCAGATTCTGTCTCCCTCTCTCTCTGCCCCTCCCCTGTTCATGCTCTGTCTCTCTCTGTCTCAAAAATAAATAAACGTTAAAAAAAATTAAAAAAAAGAAAGAAAGAATCTTAGCAGGGATTCTGAACAAATCCTCTCATAAAACAGAAAACAAAATAGCATTTCCAAACTCATATCATAATACAAAATGCTGGCAAGAATGTGGAAGAACAGGGGCATCTGGGTGGCTCAGTCGGTTGAGCATCAGGTTTCTGCTTGGTTTCAGCTCAGGTCATGATCTCACGGCTCCTGAGTTTAAGCCCCGCATGGGCTCTATTCTGACAGTGCAGAGCCTGCTTGGGATTTCTCTCTCTCTCTTTCTCTCTTTCTCTCTCTCTCAATCTCTCTTCCCCTCCCTGGATTTTTCTCTCTCTCTCTCAAAAAAGAAAAAAATAAATAAACATTAAAAAAAAAAAAGAATGTAGAAGAACAACACACATCCATTGTGGATGGTACAGCCATTTTGCTAAAATAGTTTAGCACATTTTTTTATAAAGTTACATTTAACCATACGATTCGTCACTTCTATTCCTAGGTATTTATTCAAGAGAAATTAAAACATACGCTTCCTTCTATACCTGCATGTGAACGTTTCATGGTAGGTTTAGAAATCACTGCTTGTAGGGGCGCCTGGGTGGCTTGGTCGGTTAAGCGTCCGACTTCGGCTCAGGTCATGATCTCACGGTCCGTGAGTTGGAGCCCCGAGTTGGGCTCTGTGCTGACAGCTCAGAGCCTGGAGCCTGTTTCGATTCTGTGTCTCCCTCTCTCTCTGCCCCTCCCCCGCTCATGCTCTGTCTCTCTCTGTCTCAAAAATAAATAAACGTTAAAAAAGAATTAAAAAAAAAAAAAAGAAATCACTGCTTGTAGAATTCCTTATTTGTATTTAGTTTTCTATTCCTGCAGTAAGGAGTTACAAATTCAGTGATTTAAAACAACACCCACTTCTTATCTCCCAGTGTTGTAAGTCAGAAGAAGTCTGGGTTCCCTGTTCAGGGTTTCATAAGGTTGAAATCAAGGTACCGACTAGGCTTGGCAGTTATCAGAAGGCTTGGGGGAAAAGTTTCCTTCCAAGTTTATTCAAGTGGTTGGCAGAATCCAGTTCCTTGTGATTGTCGGTTTGAAGTCCCAACTCTCTTGATAGCTGTCAGGTGTCTGCTCTCCGTTAACAAAGGCTTCCCGCATTTCTTCTCAGGTGACCCCCTCCACATTCAAAGCCATCAACAGTACATGAAATCTTCCTCGTGTTTAGATTTTCTGCACTGCACTTCTGCTACCAGCATAACAAAACTTCTGCCTTTAAGGGGCTCATAGATCAGATTAGGCCCACCTGGGCTCTTTACCCTATAATCCTCTTATCCCTATGGTCAACTGTGCCATATAACAATACAATGACAAGCGTGGTATTTTATCATATTCACTAGTTCTGTCCACACCCAAATGGGAGGGAATTACACAAGGATGAAGGTCATTGTGGTCGTTCACAGAATTCTGCCTACATATATAATTCCAGAATTGATAGATAGGCTAGAATATTTGTTAAGAAGCATTAATCTGACTTGTATAATTTTATATATATATATATATATATATATATATATATATATATATATATATATATATTTGCATCTCTTGTACTTTGATATTTTACAGACCGCTATTGGGCAAAGTATCTAGAATGAACTGGTGATAGGTTTTAACCATGGATGTTCAGGATCACATCAATGGCAAGGTTTTGCTTTGCAGGTTTGTTCCAAAGCAATTTCATTGACTGGATTTACAGTAAGAGCTAATTTCTAGGTGAGTAGTACTGACCATATTTTCTCTAGGTATGAAAGGAGAGATACAAAGAAAGCCATGAACCCAACTATTCAAGCAGTAATTTAAGAGGAAAATCAGTCTTGAGTTCCATCGCTGGATATACATCTGATTCTGAAATGTGATGAAGAGGGGAAAGCAGATGAACTAAAATGGGACCCTGCAGGAATGCAGTGTGGTACTAAGTCTCAGAAGTATCATTAGCTCTCCTTTATATCACCTCTTTTTTAAGTGCCATTAAGGGATGAGTAAGACTATCTTCTCTGAGACCTTTAAATTTTGGCCATGGAAGTGTGGATTTTGACCCTTATTTAAGGATTTAATGATCCAATACTAGCTGACTTGTGTTTGCTCTTGTTTTTTGCTCTAATCTGGTCCCACTGAAGGGCCAAATGAGACATTATCTTTTTTTTCCCCCTAATTGCATTTCGTTGGTGCTTCTCTCATATATATATATTTGACCTACATTGTCTTAAATACTCCTAACACATTTGCAATCTAAGAAGTATTGTTCCCACTTAGAAGAAACTGAGGGTTGGAATTAATTAAGATTATCTTTGTTAAATGACGCAAATAGAAAGAACCAAGAATCTGAATTAGGAAACAGGTGCATCTGAATTCAAAGTTTGTGGTCTTACCATTTTCCTTCATTACTTCTCATACAACACATAGCATTAGGCCTCCTTGGACTTTGTCTCCTTTTCCAAGGTTCATATGGCCTTGAACTAATGAATGATTAATTGAACTAAGGATGAATAATTACATCATTAGGTGTAATCCTATGCATTTTACTTTGGCTATGTGTGTAGTTTATGTTGCAATTTGCTTTTCGGCTTTAGTCTTAGCATTGTGAATTTTTATTCTTGGTTTTCTATGATAAATACTGTGATTCAGGTTACTATGATCTATCACTATATTTGTTTGTTGTGCTTATTTGCTCTTTTGTTGGGGAACCCCAGATCCAGAAAGCTGAGTTAACCATACTGCTTTTTTCATGGCATGAAAACATCATTCCACTCTCCAAAGTTCCTAAACTGTTTGGCATCTTTTAAAAATGCCTTCACTTTATCTCTATTCCCTCTTCTCATTCCACCCCTCCCTCCCCATAGGCTACTATTCCAATTGTTTGAGATATTTTCAAAATTCGTAGATGTCTTTTACATGTGGGGTTTTTGTGTATTTTAAAAATACATACTTATAATATTCATCTAATTCTGTTTTACTCTTTTTCACCCAGCACTGTGTTTTTAAGATCTACTGAATCTCTTGACCACCGCTTCTAACATCTGAAAAATATTCCATAGTGTGCATTTTACTGTGGGAAAAACTTAGGTTGCCATCAATTTCCCACTTCTGGAAGTAATGCTGCAGTGAACATTCTCAAACTGCAGAGATCTGAGGTGGAAGTGAGGGATAAGCAAACTTTTCTGGACCATATGCTCCAGAGTGAGACTGCTGGGTTACAGGTTATACATTAACTCAGTCTGACAGCAAACTCCTCAACCAGCAGTGGCCAGGGTTCCTGTATCTCTGTATTCCTTCCAGCTCTCGGCATCAGTTTTAGGTTTTTGTAATTCTATGGATTTAAAATTCTTTCTCTCTTTTTTTCTTTTCTTTTTGTTTCGTACTAATGAGTTAAAGTTATTAATAATATAGATTTCTCCCGTTGAGAATTACCGCTTTGTAATCTTTGTCAATTTCTCTATTCATTTACTTGTTGATTTTTAAGAGTTTCAGATATTAATTCCTTATTGTTAGACATTGTAAATATTTTCTTCCAACATGCTATCTGTCTGTTAACTTTGTCAGTAACATTCTTTATTGAATAAGAATATTTAATATTGATAAAACAAGACAGACCTTTTCCCTTTTGTTTTGTGCTGTGGAGGGTTGGTTTACGAAATCCTTTCTCAACTGTAGATCACAAAGATATTCTAATATATAAACTATTATTTATAGTTTACATTACAATTTTTTAATGTTTATTTACTATTGAGAGAGACAGCAAGTGGGGGTTGCAGAGAGAGAAGACACAGATTCTGAAGGAGGCTCTAGGCTCTGAGCTGTCAGTACAGAGCCCATCACAGGGCTTCAAATCACAGACCGAGAGATCATGACCTGAGCCACCGATGGACGCTTAACTGACTGAGCCACTCAGGAGCCCCTATAATTTACCTTTTATACTTGGCCCTTAATCCTTCTGAAGCTTATGTTTCTAGATGTTGCTAAATGAAAAAATGTTTCATATTTTTCTACTTGGTGAGACAATATACTGTCTTCTAATTCTTTTCTCATTTCTTTCTTCAACATTTTTTATCATATATCAAATTCTTATATATGAATGAGTCCATCTCCAATTTCTATTTACTTAAGTATTAATATTTATATCTGATTATATAATAATCTTTATATTTATATATAAAGATAATTTATATAAAGATAAAAATAATATATATTTATATATAAATTAGTATTTATATCTGATTATATAATAATCTTTATCACAGAGAATTATTTTAAAGGATTGGTATAAATAAATTTCATTTCTAGAATAGTGTTACTGAGAGTTTCTACTAAAATATTTTTTACATGTACATATCTCTGAAATTTAAAATTTAGGGAGATTTAAAAAAAAATCTTCACTGGTTGATTTGAAGACATGTCTCTGATCTGTCACTGATAAGGAAAGGCAAAGTCATTCAACATCCTAAAATAGATGGTCCATAAAATTCCTTACTACTCCAAAACTCAGTTTCTAGGGTGGAAAACTAAGGGAATTTGAATAACTGGGACAGTATATGGATATAGTGAAAATTGATAGTGTCTCACTAATGCCCTGAGAAGCGCTACTGTGAAATTCCATTTTTACTTTTAGACCCTCCTCTGTTCTGGATTCTCACTAAAGCATTTGCAATCTATAACTTTTCCTAGAATTTCACGGAATCCAGATTTCCTGCCTGATTGCCAAGACCATCAATGTTGCATCAATGGGATATACTAAGTTATCAGTGGATTACATAGATTTTCTGATTTATAATAACATACAGCACATTTCTTAACCACATTCTTCACTGGAAGGTGATTTTGTTGCTTGCTGATGGCTATTTCATTATATTAAAGTGGACTGCAATATGGCCAAACAAGCACTAGCCGGTTGCTTAGTGTGGTAATAGGCCTAAGAATCTATTTATATATCAAAACACACTTTGGAACAGCCTGGATATATCCTGGAAAGGAATAACATGTGTATATAGATCTGGGTGGCATGCTCGTAATTTGGATAATCTCATCTGCTCTGTATTCTCCTTGTCACCATAATATGTGGTTTAGGATTGAGTTTATCTGACAGTAACAAAAAACCTTACTATAATGACTTTAAAAAAGTAGAATGCTTAATTATGTCAGAGAAAAATAAAATAGGAGGCCATTCAGCTATATTGATTTAAATAAAGTCATCAATGAATCATGCTTTTTTCCCTTCTACTCTGTGGCTTTTGTCATAGTGGCATCACAGCAGATACTGCATTTTTAAAAAATGAGCATTTCAGAAGGATTACCCTTATTAATATGTGAAGGCATGTTATCTTTCAATCTGCCTTCTTAATATTCTAGACACTTTAGAAGTTCCTTTTATAATATTATTTACCCATTTTTAATTATCTAGTCCCCTTTCTTATGCAGTCCCCTTCCTTAAATGTCCTTTTGAAATGTGTTGTGCAGTGATGATACAGATATATCTTGATTAATGGATTATCGCTCTTGATTTGAACACTATGATAAAAACAAGGCATTATAATTACATGATATATTTAAATAATGCGTAATATGCATAATACCAAATAACATATACTATAAAAGGCATAATATTTGTTGAGAACTTATGATGTGGCAGCTTTAATCAAGCAGATGCCTGACATAAAATAATCTAATTAATCTCAATTTAAGTTTCAGATATAAGTAGTAGTAATATCCCCTTTTACAAATGAGGAAATTGAATCTCAGAGAGAACAAGCACTTGCCCAATGTGACATAGCTAGTGAGTGGTTCTTCTGGTGTTTGAATCTAGGCAATCTGGCTCTAGAGTCATGCTCTTCTTAAACACCATGCTACGCCGCTATGCTTCTATAATAAAATTTGGTTCCATATGGCAATTTTTGCCAAGTTGTATTATGTGATTGTTTCATACTCAACTACTCAACTTGTAGTCACTAAATCCCCAGATATTTTCTCTTATAACATTTAAAAACTACATACGTGCCTGTGGTAGAGACATTTGTGACCTTTATCTGTGTGTGTTTATGTTATTAAATCAATTTTATAACATACTAAGTGGTTCAGTTAAGGACCTTGAAATGCACATGGGCTCTAGGTTTTTTGCCAAGTTTTACAATTACATTTTTTCTCTTAATTAGTCTAACCTCATCCATCTGAATTTTGGTTCACTTTTGGCAGGATAAGTAAAGGCCTTGCTACAAAGAATGCATAAGTCAGATGAAGCCTTTGATTATTATTCATGCCAATAAAACGTACAGATGTGGCCTTAATAACGTATACTAAAAATTCCAATTTTTGTAAACCAAGAAATTTGGGACAGCTCAGCAACCTTCTTAGGGGGAATATCAACCATCACAATACCAGTTAAGTAACAGCTCTCAAATCCACACTGTTCAGCTTTCAAAAGTTTAAATTCATTTATGTACTGAAGTTATTTTAAAAAGCTATTGAAGTGTGGGCCACTCTTTTCAGTGTTGTTGGAGAGGAGATAAAAAATAGTTTTTACAAAATTAAAAAAAAAATTTTTTTTCAACGTTTTTTATTTATTTTTGGGACAGAGAGAGACAGAGCATGAACGGGGGAGGGGCAGAGAGAGAGGGAGACACAGAATCAGAAACAGGCTCCAGGCTCCGAGCCATCAGCCCAGAGCCTGACGCGGGGCTCGAACTCACAGACCGCGAGATCGTGACCTGGCTGAAGTCGGACGCTTAACCGACTGCGCCACCCAGGCGCCCCTACAAAATGTTTAATGTTTGTTTATTTTTGAGAGACACATAGAGACAGAGCACGGGTGGGGGAGGGGCAGAGAGCAAGGGAAACATAGAATCCAAACAGGCTCCAGGCTCTGAGATGTCAGCACAGAGCCTGAAGCGGGGTTCGAACCCATGAGCCAGGGGATCATGACCCGAGCCAAAGTCAGATGCTCAACTGACTGAGCCACCCAGGTGCCCCCCAAAATAAAGTTTTGACTCATATAAGAAATGCAAAATATTTTGTTTATAATTATCATGAATGTTCCTGCCAGCCCATGGGTTAAGGACAATTTGACTGAGGAACAACAACAAAACCCATGTAAATTAATCACTGCGGAAAGCCTGAAAAATGATGAATTTCAGCAGTAGCTTTATTTGTAGTCAACAAGAAAATTAGATTATCCTTCTGCAGCAGAAGAGGTTATAATTTGTTATATCCCATTGACAGCCTTTAAAATATACAAACCTTTTACCTAACAAAGATAACACATCTTTAGGAGAAATAAAATTACTTGATTTGCTTTATGAACCAATGGGTGTCATATCAGTATTAAACAACATAAAATATTGTACTGTTGCTCTTGATTGGTGTTGTATCTATATTTTAGAAGAGCAGAGGAGTAATAAAAGATGTTTGCCTACTGTCATGCAACTGGAATCAAGGCTCCTCTTAGTACCAACTGCTGAGAGAAGCATACTGTATTCGGAAATATTAGATATTCAATAAATACATAGAAACAAAAATTTCAAGTTAAAGAGGGTCGTAGGGACTGTCTACCCATGATGATTTTCTTTCTTCAAGAGAAAAACCTTTGAAAAACACATTTTTATATATTTTACTATAAGTAAAACATAGTCATGAGACACTGCTCTCCTTAAAGAGAGTACTCTAAGGTCCACCTTAGAAAGTGGGAGACCCCTCACTTCCCCATATGATGGCTCCTACCTTATGAGGTAACATTGGGACGTAGTTTTAAATAATTAGTAATTCCACTATTTGATAGAAATGAGGAAATCAAGGGACAAGGATGTTAGTTAGTAGAATTCACATTTACTTTTCCTGGTTCCTAGATGAGTATTCCATCATCTGAAATGTTGTATTGAAGATTAATGCTGAAGGATAGATGTTAGCACAATGTAATTGTAGGCCAAATGGAATAGATCTTTATATTACCTGTATTTTGGAATTATTGATGCTACTGTCCTGCTCCATTAGTAGGGATAATTGCTATATGACTGCACTGAGTCATTTTGAAAGCTATTAGATTCAATTGAATGCTAAATGCATTTTGTTACAACTAATAGGTTTGTTTGGCACTGAAACAGCTATCAACAGCAAATTCTGAGATCTTCATAAAGATCATAAAACCAAACATACATCCTCTTCATATGCCAAGGATAGCTTAAGAAAAGTATAACTGGAAAGCCTAGATTCAGAGTAGATGGCCTTTGTAGGGCTAGTGAGATTAAGATTTTAGTTAAATTTTAGTCCCAATTATAAATGAGAATCCATAGGATTCGCAAGTATCACGGGCAAAAGGCTAATCTCATCACACGCTACTCTCACTCCCTTCCATTCAATAAAATATGAATAAAAGTATGAACAAAAATATGAAAGAAAATAATTTTATCTAGGATGGTGCAATCCTAAAATAATTTCTGTAAATTTGAAACTCATATACAACATTAAATCCAGACCTAAAGAAATGTAACTGTGTTAACATTTAAAAACTCAGTGACACACACTTCTTACAGGTTTTATTAATTTTCCTTTTATCAATAATTCTATGGAACCAAATCTCTTTTCATCTAGAAATGTTTTTATACTTGAATGGTAGTCCAGAAAAAAGGAGCTCTGGTGTCCATAGTTGAAAGAAGTTCTGATGTCTAAAGTTGAGTACATCTTTTCTCCTTTGCTTGTTTACCACCTTTTTTTCTGTCCCTCTTCAATTGGTCTAACTTGGACGTTCTCCAGATGTGGAATTCCAGCCTCAAGGCCATCTCCCTACTTGCTAGCTGTGACCTGAGGCCCCATCAATCTTGCCAAAGCATGGAAAACTCTTTACTTAGTTCAGCCAAAGAGAATAAATTTAAATTCAAAGTGAGGTATAAAACACTTGCAAATGTAGAGAAATAAAGTAGTTCAATAAGGGAAGTCTCTGATTCTATTTTAATCTAAGTTTGACACGAGTGTAGATTGACAGACAGTGTGGGGGACACCTAACTGTATTTCTTTCCTTTGTTCTATTTTCTTCTCTCCTAATTTTCCTGTTTTCCCTTTTCTTTTGTAAAACTGGTTCTTATTATTGGCTATGAGGCCAAAGGGCTTTCATGATGGCAAAACTTCTTTGTAAGACCTTTTCTTTTTCTGTTTTGAAGTCTCTGATCCTATTTTAACATCTCTGATTCCTGGTGAGCTCCTCATTCCATTTCAATTTCTTAGGTGATGATCTGCTTCAAACTATCAGAAAATTTACATAGGAGAAGCAACTGATAAGCTCTGACCTCACTGAATGATCAGCCTGGCTCAGGTGGTCTATTTCCATTCACTCCTTAAAGTTCTTTTTGATAAGTTCTCCCCTCATTCTTCCAGGAAAAGGGTTTCAAGAAAATATCATTAAGCCTCCACATATCCCTCCAAATTAGTAAGATTTACCACTTACTCATGTCAATATCCCTGGACTTGGGGGTTAGCGCAAACAGAGCTGTCACACTGAGACTTCTAGATGACAAAAAACCATTCCCGTTAAGAGAAAAAAAAAATTCATCTTCTCCTCAAAGCCATTGTTTTTCTGTTAGTTCAAAGATATTATTTTCAGCTAAAGAGAGACCAATTCCAAGGCAATATCTATAAATGGAAAACATTGGAAAAAGAAGAATGTTCCATTGAGTTTTTTACTGTTGATGAAGTATGTTGCTCTCAGACTAGAAATGCCATGATGCAAATTTCAAAGTTGTAAAGATTATCAGAAAACTAGAGTTCCTATACAGATTTATCTATGTCTTTATTTTAATTTGAATTTCCTCGAAAGAAGTCATATTTTATTTTATTCAATATATTTAAACTAAAAAAAAACCTCAAAAACATTTCACCCATCTTACCCTACCTTGCTCCAACCACCAATCTGTTCTCTATATCTATGAGCTTTAATACTGTAACATATATATATGTTATATATGTGTATATATATATATGCTATATATATGTATATATATGCTATATATATGTATATTGTATATATGTATATACGTATAATACTATATACATGTGTATATATATATGTAATTGTACATATAAGAGAGATCATACAGCATTCGTATTTCTCTGTCTGATATATTTGCATTTCTCTGTCTCACATGTTATCTTCTAATAGGATTAGTGCAGTAGCCTCCCAAGGGTTGGGCTGGCCCCTAGTTTCTCTTTCCTCCCAACCATTCTCTATATACTAATCAGAGTGATCTTGCTAAAACAGGACTCTTCTACTTAAGCCATTCAGTGACTCTAAGATAACTCTTAATTGGGGGACACACCTGGCCCCCACCTCCACCTTCCCCCTGCTTTGCATTCCTGTGACAAGTCTTTTACTTCCATAATTACACTATGCTACTCATCCCCAAATCTTTACATGGGCACTTCTCTCTTCCTAGAATGATTTTACCCACCCACTCCCTCCAAATACCCACCCCCCTACATAATTAAGTCCTCATCATGCTTATAAGTAAGCACTTCTCTCCTCTTCATGTCTATCTACCTGGCCCAAGTGCACAGCTCTATTCAGTTCACTGAACCTACTGGACCTTACTGGACCTACTGAGCAACTTTGTCCCCAGGAACTGCACTGGTCAAGGGGAGGAGACAGGGCACTGCGCATGCAGAGCTCCAAATTCAAACCACCATTTCCAGAGGCTGAGGAAAAAAAAGAAATCCTTAAAGATTAACATATGCCTATAAATTCCTGATAAATACCTGTGGTAGGAATCTATGAATAGAGCCAAGCATGAGAAATAGATGCATTAGCTAACCTTGCCTCAGAAACAAATCTTCATCCTAAGACAAGAAATTAGATATAACATTTATTGAAAATGAGCACATTTTCTATGAGATTTTCCTTAAGAAACTCCAGATGGATTTGGAATTGGAATTACAGCTAATGCCACATAAGCATTCCTAATGTTGTCAGCTCCACTGGGACGAAGTGTCTCACCCCAACCCCTCAGATGGTCAATTATGACTTAAATCCTCTTGAAAGCCCCCTTAAGACTCCATCGTTACCTAATGTCAATTGTTCAATTACAAATCAGGTTTCAAATGTCTCCAAATTCTGCACATTGAAGAGGTAAGTGGAAAAAAATTTGAGAGATGGAGAAGGACCAGATCAATTTGGACTTTCATTAAACTACATATAATTAACACAGAACAGATGCTTCCCAATTAATTGTACTGGCTTCAGACACAGGCAAATCTTTACTGATTTGTCTTGGACAGAACTTAGGAGGGGGAGAAAGCTAATAGAATCAACATATATTTTACAATAATTTATAATAATATTACCATTACCTTAAAATACTTATATGCCTCTGTGCATATCATGGAGTTAAGTGCTACATAAAGTTATTTAGACAGAGGTAGGCACTTCATTCTAATAGTTCAAGATCTAAAGCACAGGATATTGATAAGGTCATATGAATAACAAAAAATACCAAGTAAAATGTGAAGCAAAATCTATCTAAAGAAAGAACACTCTATCTGTCTATCATCTATCTATCGATCATCTATCTATCTAATCTATCTATTTCTCAAATATTTTATGTATAAATCTTTACTATTTACCTATGAGTCTAAGTGCAAAATCTGTATGGCATTCACAAAATATGAGTACAGAATATAACTTTAACACATAAAAAATATCATACACACATTTTCTCACAATAAATAAAAAGGGTCTCAGACCCTGAAAAAACACCATCTACTAGAAAAATAGACCAAGGCTTTGTCTAAATGACAGTTCCAAAGAGGATACAAATTTTAAAAAAGCAATACAATTATGAGTATGGGGTCATTATGATGCTCAATACATTGTTTCTAGTTTAAAAAAATTAAAAGTATCTGGGACACCTGGGTGGCATTGGTTAAATCAGTTAAGTATCCAACTCTTGATTTCAGCTCAGGTCATGATCTCACAGTTCATGGGTTTGAGCCCCGCATCAGGCTCCACCTTGACAGTGCAGAACCTGCTTGAAATTCTCTCTCTCTCTCTCTCTCTCTGCCCCTCCCCACCTCATGCTTTCTGTCTTTCTGTCTAAAAATAAGTAAATAAACTTTTGAAAAAATCAAAAGGATTTGTCCTTTCCATCCCTTTCAAAACTGTGACTTTTTAGAATTTTTATTTACCTGTATAGTTATAAATGTTTAGAGTGACATTAATTACTTTTGTAATAAGGATGTAAACATATTTTGTTTCTAAAAACAATTATAATTTCATTTCCTGGGTTAGGATGTGTTCATTAGAAATGATGCAATTTATTTTTCGTATGAAGAAAACAAAAAAATGGTAAGAATGGAAATTTAATTGGAAAGTGGGATAAAAGATGTACAATTTATCCATCTGTACAAGCACATACACACACAAAGTAGCCTAAAGTGTGCCAAAATATTCATAGCAGACACATCAACATGGTAGGAATTAAAGTTTATTTTGATGATCTGTATTTTCAGAATTTTCTACAATTCAGTTGTAGCATAGCACATAAGATCTACAGTTAGATTCTTTGTGATCTGATTTTCAGTTCTGTCATTCATTGGATCCCTGACATTAACTACATAAACTAGCAGAGGCTCCATATCACTATTTTTAAATTACTGGCAATAGTGCCTACACCACAGTACTGTTGTAGGAATCTAACTGCATGAGAACATTCAAGAAAAAATACTTACCAAAATGTTTAGCACTTAGCACAAACTATTTTAGTTACGGTAATGATGCTGATAACATAGATTACAATGAAGATATAATTAACTTCATAATGATAATAGGTATGATGGTAAAGAGGATTTGACTATCATAAGGACAAACAAAATTGACTTTCAAAAAACCTAGAATTTGATGACTTCTGCTTGATCAGTTAGTCTACTGTGCATATTTCATAGCCAATATATGTTCAGCAAATAATCAATCAATAATTCAAACCTCAGATAGAATGCCACTAAAAGACCTTTAGCAAAATACCAATGTAAAACAACCACCTCTAAATTAGTAACACACATAGAACTTGATTCTTGGTATATTGCTAAGTTTTAAGAGCCCTCACTATCCCTTCCTGTGGGCTCTTCTGTTCCTCGGCACCTATCAAAACTGAACCACAGGCTTATTTACATTACACATACAGAAATGTTGAATCCCAAACATAGCAATTTCTTCCTAGACACTTTTACATTGAAGTTGGAGCTGATTTTTCTTTTACCAGTCCTGCCTATCATTAAGGTAATGCAAAGGAGCATTCCTTAATTATTTATTTAATAATTCTTTATCAAACATTTATTATGCACCAGCTATTATGCTGGCAGAGGAAAGAAGGCACAATTCTCACAGATACTAGGTTTTAATATGGAATACATAGCAGAAAAGAAAAAATATAGCACAGTGTGATAAATATTATAAAAGGGGGGCACTGACTCCCCATATTAGGGAGTCCCTGGATCTGGGAAGGGGACACAGAAGGCTTTTCTGAAGGAACTGATGTTAAAGTTTAGACCTGAAGTCTTAGTTGAAATTAATTAAGTGAAGAAAGAGAGAGAGAAAGATAGAAAGAATGATAGGTGCATATGCCCTGAGTAAAGACAGATCATACTGTGTTCTGGAAACTGAAATACAGCATAGTTAAAGAACAGTATGGAAAAAATCAGCTGAAGAAGTTAACAAGGGGAAGTCACAACAGTATATCTCCATTATAAAGAATAGCTCCATAATACTGTACATATGTGATGCCCTCTGAAAATACCCATTGAAGATGAGCTCAGAGTCAAAACCACAAATCATGAAAAGAATGCTGCATAGAAAGTTTTAGAAACAATGATGTTTATGATTTATCATTACATACATATATGTCAGTTAGGGTTCTAGCAAGAAACAGAATTCACCCCCGATGCTTCAAATGAGTATATTTAATAGAATCTACTTACAGATGTGTGTTAAGTGAACAAACAAGTATGGTAAAGCACCCAATTGATTAGCAACAGTAGAATGGCACTGCAACCTAATAGCTGAGGAGACCAAAAAAGGAAATAGAGTATCACTAGTTTAGTAAGAGTTGTAACTCTGGAGAAGAGGCCATGTAGCAGATATTGCTGTTATGGACAAAAGTGATATGTTCATCTGGAGATATATGTCAAAAGCAGGGAGACAGTAGGGAGGAAGTATCCTAACTTCTGTCTTTTTCTACCTGTTTGATTTCCAGCCAGGACATCACGTTGTCTAAAACCAAGTAAAAGCCGGTTGGCAAGGGAGCTTGGGGGATACAATCTGTATAAGACAGCATCCTGGGGCACAGGCCAGGCAGGAATGGAGGAACATGGCATGGAGTGAAGGTGGGGGCAGTAAGAGAAAAACCATCACACGTACATAGTAAATTACTTTTTAAAATAAATGTTAAGTTATCAGACCAGTTTTAGAAAGGCATTGCCACCTTTGGAGAATGAAGAAAAAAAGACTGGTTTATTAAGCAAGGAAAAGACATCTGGCACACGGATGAGATGGTTACATGGAGGGATGAAAGAAAAATGGTTATATTTTTGCTCATTGAAATGAAATTGGATGAGAACGTGTTATGGTGCAGCTTTTGTACGGCTAACTCTAATGTCTTCATTCTTAAGAAAATTTGGGAAGAATATAGCAAAATGGTAGCATTTGTTAAATATGGGTGGTGAAAAGAATTGGTGATTGGTTTTTGTACTTTTTATACTCCCTTCTATAAATAAAGTAGCTTGTAAATTTTTTTAAAGAAAGCATTCTGCTAGTTTAGTGGGCCCAAACTCCCTCTAGACTAGTATTCCAAAATTTGATGGGTCACATATCCCTTTGAGAAACTGAATAAAGGCACTTTTTTTCCCCTCCATAATACCTTGCCTAGCCCAACAGAGATACACACTGAATACAAAAACTGACAAATGTTTACATAATTTTAGAGAATTTATTGACCAGCCCATTGAGCAGCCTTTGGGTCTATATACCCCAGAAACATTGGATATCCCCTAGTACCCAGTAGACAATGTATACCTTAATAGCAAGGCTAAATAAAGAACTTCAATGTGTTATGTAACACTTTGACAGAAGGAAGTTTGCAAATTTGTTGAACTAAAATACTCAAGTATAAATAAGCATGATTTCAGGGGCGTCCGGGTGGCTCAGTCAGTTAAGTGTCTGACTTCGGCTCAGGTCATGATCTCATGGTTCATGAGTTTGAGCCCTGTGTCAGCCTCTGTGCTGATGGCTCAGAGCCTGAAGCCTGCTTCAGATTTCTGTATCTCCCTCTCTCTGCCCCTCCCCCGTTCACACCCTGTCTCTCTCTCTCTCTCTCAAAAATAAGCATTAAAAAAATTAAATAAATAGGATTTCTAATAATATAATATAATTAATATTATATAAAATAGAATGCTTTCACTATGTCCATTTATATATTAAGGATAAAGATATATTGTGAAACTTTCTAAGATCTAACCTAAGTAAAGAAATCTCGAAAGAACCTATGTTTTTGTAGATAGGAAATAAGTGAGAAAAGTAAGTTCTAGTGTTTTCTCTGGGTGTCAGAGCAAGAAAAAATATCATCACTTTTTCTACCTCGGCACTGAGGTAAACAAAGGAAAGGAGAAAAGCGTATGGATATTTTTGCCAACTGTGGGTGAAATTAAAGACCCAGAATATTGTGAGCCTGTATTGGAAGAAGATTTGGAAATATGAGGTGTGTGACAGAAGATAATGAATAAAAATATAGTAATTAGACAAATAGTAGAAAGTAGAATGTCCGATCACGGTGAAAAGGTCATGGATTTAGTTGTTTTAAAAGGGCATACTTAATGAATGCCTGAAGACAGATCTCGTATCTGTTAATAGAGTGCATAGGAGGTAGAAAGCACTTAAGGTACAAGTACCATGAAAAAAAAAATCCAGAACAGTGCTAAGAATCACGTGTGTGTAACAGACGGTGACAATCTCCAGCCTCATCCTGTTGCACTCCAACTTTTGAGCTGATGGAAGGATGACTGACACATCATTTACTTTGGAAATGAAATTTCTTTGGGTGTTGTATTATCTAATTCAAGGGTAAAGTGTAGATTTTCTCCTGTTTTCTTATAAAAAGTTTATGATTTATTTTTACATTTGGGTCAGTTTGAACTAATTTTGTATAATGTGTGAGGTATAGGGCAATAATCTTTTCTCTCTCTCTCTCTCTCTTTGCATATTAATGTACAACTGTTACAGCATCGTTTGTTGAAAGATTGTGTTCTCCATATTAAGTTGCCTTTGAATGTTTGTCAAAATCTGTTGAATATTCTTCTGGGCTTTTCTATTCTGCTCTATTGATTGATGTATCTCTCTTTTCACCAACACCATATTATCTTGATTACCATAGTTTTATAGTAGTTCTTGAAATTAGGCAGTGTGGTCCTCATTGTCTTTCAAAATATTCTGTCTTTTCTAATTCTTTTACCTTCCCATATACATTTTATTTTTATTTTTTTTTTAAATGCTTATTTATTTTTGAGAGTGAGGGAGGGGCAGAGCGAGAGAAAACAGAGGATCAGAAGCAGGCTTTGCACTGCAGCAGAGAGCCCAATGCGGGGCTCGAACACACCAATTGTGAGATCACGAACTGAGCCAAAGTTGGACCCTTAACCGACTGAGCCACCCAGGTGCCCCTATCCATATATGCATCTTAGAATCAGCTTGTTAATACCCATAAAAAGATTGTCTAAAATTTTGATTGAGATTATGTTGAATCTGCAGATCAAACTGGGGAGAATTGACATCTTGATGATTACTGAGTCTTCCAATCTATGTATATAGTATAGATCTCCATTTATTTAGGTCATCTTTTATTACTTTTATCAAAATTTTATAGTTTTCAGCACACATATCCTGCATATATTTTGTTATAATTATACCTATTTAATTTTGCTTGATACTGTTATATATTATATGACATATATAGGATACATATGTCACTGTGTAATATGTTATAACAGTGTATATATTGCATACAATGTGTATGATATATGAATATATATAGTTAGAATTTTGTATTCCAATTATTTATAACTAGTCTATAGAAATATAACTGATCTTTGTATGTTGATTTTGCATTCTGTAACCCTACCCAAATAATTTGACAGTTCTAGGAATAATTTTGTTGATATTCAGGGATTCTTTATATAGACAATTAAGTCCTCTATGAATAAACTGTTTTCTTTAAAACAATTTTTTTAATGTTTATTTATTTTTGAGAGATATGGAGACAGAATGAGAGCAGGTTAGGGGCAGAGAGAGAAGGAGATACAGAATCTGAAGCAAGCTCTAGGCTCCAAGCTGTCAGCACAGAGCCTGATGTGGGGCTCGAACTCTGGACCGTGAGATCATGACCTGAGCTGAAGTTGGTCGCTCACCAACTGAGCCCCCCAGGTGCCCCTAAATAAATTGTTTTCTTATTTTCCAGTCTATATACTTTTTTTCTTACCTTATTACACAGGTTAGAACTTCCAGTATGATATTAAACAGGAGTAGTAAGAGACGATATATGCCATCATCTCAATATTAGAGGAAAACATTGTGTTTCCATTAAGTATGATGTTATCTACGTATACATTTATAAATGCCTTTATCAGGTTAAAGATGTTCTATTCCTAGTTTTCTGAAAGTTTTCATTATGAATGGATGTGGAATTTTGACAAATGCTTTCTTCTGCATCTACTTAGATGATTGTATGGTTTTCTTTCCTTAGTTAATATGGTGAATGACATCGATTTTTAAATGTTGAATCTCGCTTGCATTCTTTGAATGAACCTCATTTGATCATGATGAGTTATTTTATAGGATAATATCTTTATTTATAGAATAATCTTTATCCTGGAAATAGATTTGATATTTTTAAAGAACTTTTCTGTCTATATTCAGGAGATAGATTATAGTTTTCATTCTTGTAATATCTTTATCTTGTTTTGCTATTACAGCAATGTTAGTTTCATAAAGTAAATTTGGAAGCACTCTCTTCTCTCCTATTTTCTTAATAAGATTATGTAATATTACTTCTTCCTTAAATATTTGGTATAATTCACAAGTAAAATTATTGGGCCTGGGAGTTTTATTTTTTTGTGATGTTTTCAAATAAAAACTACACACTCAATTCCTGTAGTAGACAAGGGCTTTTCAGGTTATAAATTTTATCTTGAGTGGGTTTTAACAGTTTGTGTTTCAAGAAATCATTTCATTTCACCTGCTTGTTAAATTTATGGGCATAAAATTATTCATTGCACTTTTAAAATCGTTTTAATGTTAGAGTGTGCACTTCTAGACTTTTTCATTTCTAACATTGGTAATGTAAAGGTAACGTTGGTAACATTAGTGTCTTCTGTTTTTGTTTTGTTCTTCATGGTCGGTTTCATCAGATAATCCACTTAATGGTTTTTGGGTTTGTTTTTTGTTCTTAGGAAGAATCCGCTCTTGTTTCACTGATTTCCTGTTTTTAACTTCATTGAATTTTATGCTTATCTTTAGTCTTTCTTTCTTTCTTTCTTTCTTTCTTTCTTTCTTTCTTTCTTTCTTTCTTTCTTTCTTTCTTTCTTTCTTTTGCTTTATATTTAGATTCCTCATTTTTACCTGCTTATAGTCACACTGATACACTATGGTCCAAGGCTCCTGCAATAAATCACATTGTTGGCATAAAATATCTGGAATGACCCAAAACTTTATCAGGCAGGATAGCCCAAGAATTTAGATTTTATCTCCCAGGATCTGGTCAAGGGACAGTTTCTTTTCAGGCTTTTCTTATTCAGGGTTTTAACACCCAAACTGGCTGAATTAACCTTTTATGTGTAACAACATTTCTTTGTTCTCTGGATACCATCAAAATTTTTTCTCCTTCATATTCATCAGTTTGTTTGTATAAAATATGCTTAGATTTGTGTTGTTGTTTTTGTATGTAACTTCCTTGGTGCTCTTTAAACTTCTTGACTCTATGTTCTGTCTTTTAATTTGGAAAATTCTTGGTCAGTATTCTTCAAATACTTCTATATGTCTGTCTCTTTTTCTTCTGGGATACCAATCATGCATGTGCTAGAATGTGTAAGTTTGCTTATATAGACATGCAGTTTGAGTGATATCTATTGAACTATTTTCATATTCACCGAGTCTTTCTTCACCTGTGTTGAGTCTTCTTTTAAGGCTATTTAACACATTCTTCATCTCTGTTGCTATGTTTATTTCATTTTCATTTTCATACGATTCTTATAGTTTTCATCTATGTCCTGAAATTACCCACCAGTTTGCATTTTATCTATGTTTTCAACAGGAGTTTTTGACATATTAATCATAGTAAGTTATGTTTCCAGTCATGTAGCTTCAGTATCTACACCATATCTAAGTCCTAGTCCTGTTGATCACCTAATTCTTCTAATTGTTTTTTTTCTTGCCTATTTATATGTCTTTTCATATTTTCTTGTTGAAAAGCCAGACCTCTGACATAAGATAATTGACCTGCAATAAATATATTCTGTGCCTGAGCACATCTTTCTTTCTGCTAGGTCTTTCTCCAAGGCGATTATATTAATATAGTTAGGAATTGGGTGGGATTTGAGAATGGTTGTAGCTGTGGTTATAACCCTCAGTGCAATATGGGCCTCAGATTCCTAAAGAAGTATCTTGTGTTTATGATGGGCTTGTTTTACCACCACCATAAGTAGTTTTCTTATGGTTTTTAGGTCTTTTCACTCTGCTTCAGAGAAGTTCTCTTAACATGGAGTTGGTTGTTTCCTTACTGTCTTCCCGCAATATTCTGCTTTTAAACTTGTTATTCAGATGTGTTTAGTTGGTGATGAAAATTATAGAGGAGTACAGTCTTTTTAAAAAAATTTTTTTTAATGTTTATTTATTTTTTACAGAGAGAGACAGAGCATAGGTGAGGGAGGGGCAGAGGGAGAGGGAGACACAGAATCTGAAACAGGCTCCAGGCTCCGAGCTGTCAGCACAGAGCCTGATGCAGGGCTTGAACTCATGGACAGCGAAATCGTGATCTGAGCTGAAGTCGGACGTTCAAACGACTGAGCCACCTGGCGCCCCTGGTCTTCGTTGTTGTTTTGAGTAAACCTTAGTCTTAGGGTGTGGACTTCTTGGTTCTACTGCCTATACCCTATCTTTATTTATGGGATCCACTTATAATCTTGCCCTTCCAAAAAGCAGGGTACTCCTGTTTTTTTCCCAGCTATATGTTTTTTTCTTTAACTTTTTATTTTAATTCCAGTTAGCTAACATACAGTGTTATATTAGTTTCAGGTGTACAAAATAGTACATTTCTATGTAACACCTGGTGCTTATCATGACAAGTGCACTCCTTAATCCCCATCACCGATTTAATCCATTTTACCACCCTCCTCCTTTTGGTAACCATCAGTTTGTTCACTCTAACTAAAAGTCTGTTTCTTGATTTGTCTCTCTCTCTCTCTGCACTGTGTGTTTGTTTTGTTCCTTAAATTCCACATATAAGTGAAATCATATCGTATTTGTCTTTCTCTGACTTATTTCACTTAGTATTATATTCTCTAGCTCCATGCATGTCATTCCAAATGGCAAGATTTCATTCTTTTCCATGGCTGAATAATATTCCTTTGTATATGTGTGTGTGTGTGTGTGTGTATCTATATCTATATCTATCTGTATATCACATCTTCTTTATCCATTTATCAGTGGACACTTGAGCTGCTTCCATATCTTTACTATTATGAATAATGCAGCTATAAACATAAGGGTTCATGTATCCCTTTGAATTAGTGTTTTTGTATTTTTTTGTGTCAATACCCAGTAGTGCAATTGCTGGATCATAAGGTAGTCTATATTTAACTTTTTGAGGAAACTCCATACTGTTTTCCACAGTGGCTGCACCAGTGTGCATTCCCATTAACAGGGCAAGTGGGTTGCCCTTTCTCCACATCCTTGCCAACACCTGTTGTTTCTTGTGTTGTTGATTTTGGCCATTTTGACAGGTGTGAGATGATATCTCATTGTACTTTTGATTTGCATTTCCCTGATGATAAGTGATGATGAGCATCTTTTCATGTGTCTGTTGGTCAACTGTATATCTTCTTTGGAGAAATGTCTGTTCATGTGTTTGCCCGTTTTAAATTGAATTATTTGTTTTTACAGCATTGAGTTTTAGAAGTTCTTTATATATTTTGGACACTAACCCTTTATTGGATAGATCATTTTGCAAATATCTCCACCCATTCTGTAGGTTGTCTTTTAGTTTTGTTGATTATTTATTTCACTGCACAGAAACTTTTTATTTTGATGTAGTCCCAATAGTTTGTTTTTGCTTTTATTTCCCTTGCCTCAGGAGATTTATTTGGAAAGAAATGCTACAGGCAATGTCAAAGAAGTTAGTGCCTTTGTTCTGTTCTAGGATTTTTATGGATTAAGATCTCATATTTAGATCTTTAATTCATTTTGAATTTATTTTTATGTATGGTATAAATTTAATTCTTTTTCATGTCACTGTCCATTTTTCCCAACCCCATTTGTTGAAGAGACCATCCTTTTCTCATTGCATATTCTTTCCTGCTTTGTCAAAGATTAATTGACCATATAGTTGTGGGGTTTTTTTCTAATTTTTTCTATTCTGTTTCATTAATCTGTGTGTTTATTTTTGTGCCAGTACTATACTGTTTTGATTACATCTTAAAAAAATTTTTTTAACGTTTATTTATTTTTGAGAGACACAGAGAGACAGAATGTGAGTGGGGGGAGGGGCAGAAAGAGAGGGAGACACAGAATCTCAAGCAGGCTCCAGGCTCTGAACTGTCAACCCAGAGCCCAACGCGGGGCTCAAACTCACAAACCGTGAGATCATGACCTGAGCAGAAGGTGGATGCTTAACTGACTGAGCCACCCAGGCACTGCAATTATTACATCTTTGTGATATAATGTAAAGTCCAGAATTGTGATGCCTCTAGCTTTGCTTTTCCTTTTCAAGATTACTTTGGTTAATCAGGGTCTTTTGTGGTTCCATACAAACTTTGGGATTGTTTGTTCAAGTTCTGTGAAAAATGTTGGCATTTTGATAGGAATTGCTTTAAATTCTTGGGTAGTATAGATATTTTAACAATATTTGTTCTTACAATCCATGAGCATGGAATGTCTTTCCATTTCTTTGTGTCATCTTCAACTTCTTTCATCAGTGTTTTATACTTTTCAGAGTATAGATCTTTTACCTCTTTGGTTAGGTTTATTTCCTAGATATCTTATATTTGGTGCAAATGTAAATAGGAGTTTTTCTTAATTTCTCTTTCTGCTGCTTTGTTATTGGTATATAGAAATGCAACAGAGTTCTGTACATTGGTTTTGTGTACTGCCTTTGCTCAGTTTGTTTATCAGTCAGTTATACCAGGGTTTTTTTTGTGTGTGTGTGTGTGTGTGTAGTATCATGTCATCTGCAAAGAGTGAAAGTTTTACTTGTTCCTTACCAATTTGGATTCCCTTTATTTCTTTTCTGTTGTCTGATTGCTGTGACTAGGACTTCCAGTACTATGTTGGATAAAAGTGGTGAGCATGGACATCTTTGTCTTGTTCCTGATCTTAGGAGGAAAATCTCTTTTTCTCCCATTAAGGATGGTATTAGCTGTGGGGTTTTCATATATAGTCTTTATTATGTTGAGAATTATTCCCTCTTACCCTAATTTTTTGAGAGTTTTTATCATGAATTGATGTTATACTTTATCAAATGCTTTTTCTGCATCTATTGAAATAATCATATGGTTCTTCTCCTCTCATCGATGTGATATATCATGTTGATCGATTTGCCAATATTGACTCACCCTTGCCACCAAGGAATAAATCCCACTTGATCATAGTGAATGATTTTTTAATGTATTGTTGGATTCAGTTTGCTAGTATTTTGTTTAGAAATTTTGTATCTATGTTCATCAGGGATATTGGCTGCAGTTCTCTTTTCTAGTGGTGTTTTTATCTGCCTTTGGTATCAGGGTAATGCTGACCTCATAGAATGAATTTGGAAGTTTCTTTATCTATTTTTTGGAATAGTTTGAGATGAATAGGTGTTAACACTTCTTTAAATGTTTGGTAAAATTGAATGTTTGGTTCTGGACTTTTGTTTGTTGCGAGTTTTTTGATTACTGATTCAATTTCTTTGCTGGTTATCAGTCTGTTCAAATTTTCTGTTTCTTCTTGTTTCAGTTTTGGTATTTTACATGTTTCTAGGAATTTATTAATTTTTTTAGGTTATCCAATTTGCTGGCATATAGTTTTTCATAATCTCTTATGATTGTATTTCTATGGTATTGCTATTTCTCTTCTCTCATTTGTGATTGTATGTGTGTGAGTTCTCTCTCTTTTTTTCTTGATAAGTGTTGCTAGAGATGTATAAATTTTGTTGATTTTTTTTCAAAGAACCAGATCCTCATTTCACAGATCTGTTCTATTGTGGGTTTTGTTTGTTTGTTTATTTGTTTGTTTTTTTTTTTTAGTTTCTATATTACTTATTTCTGCTCTAATCTTTATTATTTTCTTCCTTCTGCTGGTTTTAAGTTTTGTTTGTTGTTCTTTTTCTAGCTTCTTTAGGTGTAAGGTTAGCTTGTTTATTTGATATTTTTCTTGCAGCTTGAGGTAGACCTATATTGCTGTAAACTTTCCACTTAGAACTGCTTTTGCTGCATCTCAGGGGTTTTGGACTGTTGTGGTTTTATTTTAATTTGTTTCCATGGACTTTTTAATTTCTTCATTTATTTCCTGGTTGACCCATTAATTGTTTACTAGCATGTTATTTAACCTCCCTGTATTTGTGGTCTTTCCAGATTTTTCTTGTGTACGTTTATCACAGCTGTATGTCTTGACCAATGTCCTAAGTGCAACAGTGCTTGTTGTCATTATCTCACATATTAAGGCTTTTGTTCCATGGTAGAAATATGGAAAAAGGATCCAGTCGGAGCATGTGTCCTTCCTTCACAGCTGCTGCTTCCCTTCCTTAGTCTGTGCCACAACAGATGTTTCTTATGTCTCATTCCAGTCCTTACTGTAAGTGCTTCCTGAAGGAAGACCCTGCAGGAGGATGCAGACTGCCCCAATTTCTATGGATTCCAGGGTCTGACACTGCCCATCAGCTTGAATTTTACTTTTATCAATTTGTCAGCTATCGTAGCTGAACTCTTAGCAATTTTTTGGCTGTTTCTACCATAGCTTAGTGTATATTTGCACCGATTCTCCTCAGATTTGGGATCAGTTGGTTGCTCTGCAACATCAGCTCTCAATGGATTAAAAAAAAAAGGTATGATTTTGATGTTAGTCCGACTAATTTTTATTTGAATACTGAGAGAAAACCTCCTTCCAGCTTTCTATATCTTGGCAGTAAGCCACAAACGAGGCCAGTGAAACATTAGCTGAAGCGAAATATTAGTAAGTGTTTTTCGTTGCTGGTACTTGACCTGCTCGCCTACTCTAATTCTGCTGTAGTGATCTTGGAAACATACATTTGTATAGAAGAGCTATTCATATGAAAGAAAGACAGCTGCCCCAGAGAACTTTCCATATTCATAACAGACATTGTGAGTGATAAAACTTCATTTTAACCCTCAGATACTGTGGAGGTATTTATCACAACAGCAACATCTAGCATGTCCTGACTAATGTAGCATTGAAGCTAGGATGTCTGAGGTGACAACACAGGCACAGATAGTAGAACAGGGGCAGAGATAAAGATACACGTATAGCATATAGGATGAAAGAAAACCCAGAGGCCTTGGGAACTTTTTTGAGGGCCACAGGGTTCTGGCGAAAAAGCAGGAATCCAATGATTAGGAACCAATGTGTAAGGCAAAGACTGACAGAGTTAATGAAATAATTGCAGAGATTTAGTTACAATAAAACTGCGGGCAAGGTCAAAATACATCGCCTAGGAAATGGAAACAAGGTAAGAACAAGTCACTCAGCAAAACTGACTCAGTGTGAGTGGAGAGTTAGTGAGTTCCTTCTGATTCTCAGCATCTTGGACAGATCTCTTTCTAGAGCAGTTTAATTGGCCCCAGCATCTAGGACCGCATGAATATACACAGGATGCCAAATAATCGTTATAACCGACAACATGACTAAGAGCCTCTGTTGGAGGAAAAGTCCCTTCAATGACGGAATATATCATGTTGCTCAAAATGCCATCATGAACTTCTCCTTCTGTGGCAAACAGCTTGAATGCTAAGACACTACCACCCACATCCATATGTCTCAGTGTAGGCTCTGCCAAGGTATCTGCTTGCCATTTGCTCCATCTCTCCAATGCCAAACACCCAGGTGAAAAGTGAAAGATTCAGTCAGTGTTTCTCAACATCCAGATGTTTGGCACCAAGTAAGCGAAATATCTGGATGCCTGACAGAGTTTCTCACTTTTTCATCTGGCCGTTTGGCGTCATAAAACACAAACCATTGTGTAGATGCTTAGGACTAAGAAAATACAAAACATTGTCACAAATTAGCACATTTTTTTCTAAAGTATTGCAGAATGATAGCCTTCAAATGGGCTTGGAGGACCTCTAATGTAACTTTGCCCAAAATGTACTTGTGGTATCTCTGTAAGGAAACCAAGGGAACTCCAGACAAACCTGTTTGGTATCTGGAAAGATTAACATCTGTTCTCTGGTTTTAGGTTATAAGCATGCATACAATTTCATTCAAAAAGCACTTATTGGGTGATTCCTCTGATCCAGGCCCCAAGGTACAATAAGGCAAATAAGATAGGTTCTCAAGGAGCTTACCTCAGTCTAGTAGAGTGGAGAAGTAAGGCAGCAACAAGGGAAATGGAGAGAAAGGGACTGTTTGGGGTGATATTTAAGACATTGAGTCAAGAGGACTTGATGACTGAGAGGACATAATCTACCACTGCTTGAGCATATCTTAGCTCTAGGCATATGGGAGGTACATACCAATCTCCCTCCCCCATTTAATCTGCATAAAACCCACATGTAGGCATTGTTATTCCTCTTGTATGATCAGTTCAGAGGGATTAAGTGACATTTCCAACATGACGCCACTTGAAAATGCAGAGGATGGTTTGTAAAATGACCTTTTGCCCCTGCACTTCTTTCCCTGATTTGCTTTGCCTCCCTTCAAATTTCTGGAACAAAGCTCAAGTCCTAGGTAGTTTAATCTTGTCATCCCAGGGCATGATCAGACCCTGGAGAAGGCCTAGATCCTGATGCGTTTGGATATTTCTCCAAATGGAATACGAATGGCTCAAGAAAGACAAACCAGCCAAAAGAAAGTCATAATTCATAAAAGGAATGATTGACACGTAAAGGGGAAAGAGAACTCAGACTTCAACATTAGAAAACCAGAGAAAATGGAATAGGCATAGACGTTAAGAGCAAGAGACAGAGCTACTCAGATAGAATTGGGTTGTTTCCTAACCAAGAAAACCCATTTCCCATCTTTAGGGTGTCAGATAAAAACACTTCTGTACTTAGGTAAGGAAAGATCCTATTCAAAGAGACAACCGCAATAGGGAAAACATTCCAGTCTCAAGATCTGCAAGTGTCTCAGAAATCAGCATATGTTCACCATACCTCAACAAAGCAGTTGAAACAAAAAAGAAAAAAGGAGAAAAAAAGCTTTTCTTTTATAAGGAGGGGTCATTAGGACTAGCGGGAACTCTTAAAGGGACTAGCAGGAACAGAGCAAGGGATAGCATGATAGAGGAGATCTGACGGGAAACATTTTGGCCGTGGTCAGCTGAATCTGAGGGTGCGCTGTTAAAGGGAAATGTTCTGTATTTTAGTGCTTGCTCAGACTTGGGGGACAACCAGAATTCTGGGGTCCTAGGGAGGAGAGAAGTCTGACCAAAGTTTGGTCAAGCCAAGGCAGAGGGTAAGAAACGGGCAATTGTAAACACTTGATCAGGAGTCATTTGTAGTACTGACCTCTGAAAAAAACTCATCTATTTTATCTGCCTTTTTTTTACTTTATGTGCCTTTCTCCCTACAGTGCAGGTTCATTCCTGCCTCTTTTCTTTAATGCTGCTATAATTAGAAAACCCTGTTATTAATTATAACATGTAGGATCCTACTTGCCCAACCCTGACCTCACCCTACTGCTAAACCAAATTTCCCTGGATAGAGACATAAATGATCCACCCAATTCTGAGGCCTGCTCTGCCCCATTATAGAAGGTGGGCCCAGGCTGGCTGGTGGATTCCCATGAAGTGGTGACTAAGCCTTGGCACAGGAAGCCCTGCTGGACTGCATTTCCTGGATTTCAGTTTGAACTGGAACATTCCTCAGATTTACTCATTTTCGTTCTGATGGAGCAACTTTTTGAAGTGGCAATTCTGAATCCTTACCACTGGCCTGTTATGAGACTCGATGACCCTACTCCTGAATTCCTTGGAAAGCTTAATTTAGAATGTAAATGATTTCAGAGTAGACAACGTTTATTGCCTCCTCAAGTTTCTGGTAAGAGATAAGTGGTTCTTTTGACCATGTGGAATCTTGCTTTAAGAATCCCCAGTTCAATGTAGTCTATGACCTTCACAGTAGATAAAAACACATCTTGGGGTGCCCGGGTGGCTCAGTCGGTTGGCCGTCCGACTTCGGCTCAGGTCCGTGAGTTTGAGCCCAGGGTCAGGCTCTGTGCTGTCAGTTTGGAGCCTGAAGCCTGCTTTGGATTCGGTGTCTCCCTCTCTCTCTGCCCCTCCCCCACTCACGCTCTGTCTCTATCAAAAAAAAAAAAAAAAAAAAAAAGAATAAACGTTAAAAAAAATTTTTAAAAAACACAAAACACATCTTAGCCCCACCAGTAGTTTTTAAAATCAAGACTGGAGACATTCAGTAAAAGTTCAATTATTAAGATGCACATTTTATTCTGCAATATGAGTGAACTGAAAGGTACAACAAAACTTGTAGAATTCCTTTATATTGTTGTTTCTTTTATGTTGTTATTTTAGAGGAGTTACAGAAAGACAAGAAACTACTTGAAGAACAGTTTATGATCTCTTTAATGCAGCTCCTCCTTTCCTATCCCAAGGATATTTCTTTACATCTTCTCCTTATTTCTAGCTTTTACTGTGATAATTGTTAATTGTAATCCAAATTCCTCTTACAGAGATTAAATTATATCCCCAAAGAAGGCGAGGTAGTTCCTAGGGACTGCATCAGTCAAATCAATTTGGATTAATGCTGTTCTTACAAGTGCAGGATGCAAGTTACAATGAAACACGGGGCGGGGGGGGGGTCTTGATAATTTACTGCAATATACCAAAGGCCACCATACATATCCCAGAGGTGAAGGCTTAAAATGCTCAAAGCTCAAAAAGGCAAATTAAAGAGACACTTTATATATCTAAAAAAAACTAAGATTAAAATGTGTGTCTGGATTACTGGCAACAATTTTAATTCCCTGGGTCTGTCAGAGAGAGAGACAGAGACAGAGAGAAGAAAGGAATATGTGAGACGAACACCATAATGTCAGGATGTGGTCATGGAGAAAGATAATGGCAATGACTCAGGCCTGATTAAAGTTAAGGAGAAAAAAAAATAACTTACATAAATGGTATGGTGTTGTTCTTCTGTAAATGAATCATTAGAAAACGATGGAAAAGTTCATTTCCCACAGCCCACCATATATTCTTCCTGAGTCTGATGCCAGAGTGCATCTTATTTACTGTTCTGTGTATTAAAACCTGTCATTTTATAAAGGAAAACCATGTCTGAAGTTGATCAAGAGTGTATAGTTGTTACCTAGGAAACAAATATAATTCCTACCACTATTGTGTACTTTATTTTAAATGAGGAATTGTATCCTTCTCAATTATTCAGTAAGATGGGAAAGTGGTAAACAATGCTATAAATCTCTAGAATTCACTCATGGTAATAGCACATTAAACACTTGGGCAACTAGAATTCACACAGCCAAACAGAACTGATTCTATAAGGACCACGAACAAAACAGGGGAAGGAAATTGGCTACTGAGCACGAGTACTGCTCTGCGTCTTATCTAATTGTACGTGGCCTACGTTAGCTGAGCTGGGACATCTCCTGCTGTGTCAGAAATAGATAACAGTTCGTAAAGTTGATAATAATTGACAAAGAAAAAAACTGTGCTGCAAACGACAGGATGCCTCAGAGGATTATCAAATGTATTATCTTGAAAAGATTGGATTTTCACAAGACTATCAAATGGGCGGAGGGAAATAGGAGAGTAAGAAAACTAAGACAGTTAATTGAATTTGCAAGACACATTGACTGTGACAAGGAGAAAATCAAGGGAATTACGTGGATAATTCAAGGAAAAAAGGACACCCTCTCTGAAAGCCTTGAAGTTTCACTTTATAGTTTATAAAGTGTGTGTTTGTGTGTGTGTGTGTGTGTGTGTGAGAGAGAGAGAGAGAGAGAGAGAGAGAGAGAGAGAATTTAGTGAGTTTTGGAACTATCTTAATATTTTTTTAAGTAATTAAAAATATTTTTTTCACTTATTTATTTTTGCGAGAAAGAGAGCTTGAGAGAAAGAGAGCAGGGGCAGAGACAGAGGGAGACACAGAAACTGAAGTAGGCTCCAGGTTCTGCACTGTTAGCACAGAACCTGACGCAAGCCTGGAACTCAAGAAACCTGAGATCATAACCTGAGCCAAAGTCTGACGCTTACCGGACTGAGCCACCCAGGCGCCCCTGGGACTATCTTAATGGTAATGGTAATGGAACCAATACTATTCTCACCATGGCTTTATTCACATGAGAAAAATGCTCTATATATTTGCGTGATGAAGTGGAAAGAATATCGTCTTAGGAATTAGGGAAACTGCACTTTGCTGCTCACTAATTGTGTAACTTGGCAAAGCCACTTAACTTAAAATTATGTTTTCCTGCTTTGAAGTGGTCCACATAATCTTTTTATTAATTTGACTTGGAAGCCAGATACTCACATAGATACCTAGTATTGGGTTAGAACTAAACCCAGCCACGTAATTGATTTTAAGCATCCTCAACTCTACAATCTGCAGCTGCCTTTCCCTCTAACAATTTGGATTTCCATTAAAAAAGAAAAGTTTAGAAGTGAGATTGCTGGATCATATGGTAGTTCTATTTTTATTTTTTGGAAGGAACTCCATACTGGTTCCCATAATGTCTATGTCAATTTTCATTCCAATTACATAAAATTACATACAATGCCAATCTACATACCAATTACATTACAGTGCACAAGGGGTCCCTTTTCTCCACATCCTCACCAACGCTTGCTACCTTTTAACTTTTTGATAAGAGGTATTTTAACAGTTGTGTAGTGATGTCTCGCCGTGATTTTGATTTGCGTTTTTGGATGATTAGTGATGTTGAGTGATTTTTCATATACCTGTTGGTCATTTATATGTCTTCTTTGGAAACATGTCTATTCAGGTCCTTTGCCCATTTTTTAATCAGGTTGCATAGAAGTCCCAAAGACCCTAATAAAAAGCATGCGCCCTAGGTCCTGCCATGCTTTCTCTGCCTGCACCCTGCCTTGACCTCCCCCCTCAAGGTGTGCTGAGCACCTCTTCCAGGACTTGTGAGTAATAGATACCACTATTTCACTTGTAGTCTTTTGTTGAACCATGGCTCATCACTGGTACCCCAGGGCTCTATATAAATGTTCATTTAACAAAATCACAACAACATACAATTGAATTTTATTCAACTTTAAAAAACAGTTTTTTTAATGTTTATTTATTTTTGAGAGAGACAGAGACAGAGAGAGACAGAGAGAGAGACAGAGCGTGAGCAGGTTAGGGACAGAGAGAGAGGGAGAGACAGAATCCAAGCAGGCTCCAGGCTCTGAGCTGTCAGAGCCTGACACAGGGCTTGAACTTATGAACTGCGAAATCATGACCTGAACTGGAGTCAGACACCTAACTGACTGAGCCACCCGGACGCCCCAGAATTTTATTCAACTTTAAAAAGAAGGAAATCCTGCCATTTGTGACAACATAGATAAACCTTGAAGACATTATGCTAAGTGAGGTAAGCCCAAGAAATGTATGATCTCGCTTATATGTGGAATAAAAAAAAAATTGAACTCATAGAAGTAGAGAGTAGAATGGCGGTTATGGGTAGGAGGTAGGAGCTGTCTATTGGTCAATGGGTACAAAGTTGCAATTATGTAGGATGAATAAGTCTAGAGGCCTAATGTACAATATGATGACTATGGCTAATAATACAACACTGAATACTGGGAACATGAGAGGTGCTCTAATTACATACACAAAAAGGTAACTCTGAGAGGAGACATGTTAATTAGCTAAAGTATAGTAATCATTTCACTATATATAGGTATATCTGGTCATTATGTTGTACACTTAAAATACATACAATGGTTTTTAAAATAAATAAATGAAAAAAGAAAAGCAAACATAATAATTTTGGTAACAGCTGCCTATTTATGTTGTCAGTGATTACAACTGTTTATTAATTGAAATGAAGAAAACAATCTATGTTTCTTGCTGTAATATCAGTACATTACTAGGTTTATATCCCAAGTAATATTTTTTGGTGATAATTTCAGTAATAGCTTAGCCTTAGACTTTATCCTTCAAACTTAATGTGACACATCATGGAAGTCAGCCTTAATTTTCTTGAGCTGTATATGGATCTAATAAAATAAAATCAACTCCAATATCTTACATTTGCCTCCTTCATATTAAGCTGGCCCTCATGGGAATTACAAAGACATCGTGGAAATGGTCCTGAACCAGTTAATAATAAAAATCTTTTTCCCTGAAGAAATTAATATACCATTTTGGGTACAATTTATTATTACATATTCATTTTAGATGGAACAGCAGGCAGCCTCAAGTAGAGATATTATAATAGTGTCCTCAAAGTCCCTGCCTGCTACTGCTGATCAGAACCTACATGCTTAATTCTTATTACACATCAATTATCTGCAGACTTTGAAATAACCACCTAATGCATCAGTTAATTAAATTTAAAGTCAGCATGTAAATGACCGAAATATCATTTAAAAATTTTACTTATAGATATTTTCCTTATTTGATGAATCTTGGATCATCATAGATGAAAATAAAACTACGTAAAAGGGAAGCACGTAATGGCCTACAAAATATTGACATTGAAGAAAATGTTCTTAAATACAGAGAAATACCAGTCCTTAATTTCTGTAAAGACTCCTCGTTGTTCAGCATAGAAAAAAACAAGAAAACGTCAGCTAATAGTAAAAAAGAATCGGACTTCATTCCTCACATGGAGGTACAATTCTTCAAAGGGTTTACTAGTTATCCCAACTGAAATAGCACTCCTCTGTAGCCTGGATGAAAGGCCGATTTACCTCTACTTATCCTGTTTACACAAGAATGCACTGAACTCCTAGTGAGGATTTTTTTTTTTTACTTAAACATCTACTTTTTTTTAATTTATTTTTTAAATTTGCATCCAAGGTAGTTAGCATATAGTGCAACAATGATTTCAGGAGTAGATTCCTTAGTGCCCCTAACCCATTTAGCCCATCCCCCCTCCCACAACCCTTCCAGTAACCCTCTGTTTGTTCTCCATATATAAGAGTCTGTTATGTTTGGTCCCCCTCCCTGTTTTTATATTATTTTTGCTTCCCTTCCCTTATATTCATCTGTTTGGTATCTTAAAGTCCTCATATGAGTGAAATCATATGCTATTTGTCTTTCTATGACTGACTAATTTCACTTAGCATAATACCCTCTAGTTCCATCCATGTAGTTGCAAATGGCAAGATTTCATTCTTTTTGATTGCCGAGTAATACTCCATTTGATTGCCGAGTGTGTATATATATACACACACCACATCTTCTTTATCCATTCATCCATCGATGGACATTTGGGCTCTTTCCATACTTTGGCTATTGTTGAGAGTGCTGCTATAAACATTAGGGTGCATGTGACCCTCAAAACAGCATACCTATATCCCTTGGATAAGTACCTAGAAGTGCGATTGCTGGGTGGTAAGGTAGTTCAATTTTTTGAGGAACCTCCATACTGTTTTCCAGAGTGGCTGCTGCACCAGTGTGCATTCTCACCAGCAGTGCAAAAGAGATCCTCTTTCTCCACATCCTCGCCAACATCTGTTGTTGCCTGAGTTGTTAATGATAGCCATTCTGACAGGTGTGAGGTGGTATCTCATTGTTGTTTTGATTTGTATTTCCCAGATGATGAGTGATGTTGAGAATCTTTTCATGTGTTGGTTGGCCATCTGGATGTTTTCTTTGGAGAAGTATCTATTCATGTCTTTTGTCCATTTCTTCACTGGATTATTTGTATTTTGGGTGCTGAGTTTGATAAGTTCTTTATTTCTTTTTAATAATTAAAAAAATTTTTTTAACGTTTGTTCATTTTTGAGAGAAAGAGACAGAGACATTGCATGAGTGGGGGAAGGGCAGAGAGAGAGGGAGACACAGAATCCAAATCAGGCTCCAGGCTCTGAGCTCTCAGCACAAAGCCTGACGTGGGGCTAGACCTCACTGACCACAAGATCATGACCTGAGCTGAAGTTGGGCACTTAACTGACTGAGCCACCCAGGCATGCCTGATATGTTTTTTTTTTTATATAGATTTTGGATACTAACCCTTTATCTGATATGTCATTTGCAAATATCTTCTCCTATTCCGTTGGCTGCCTTTTAGTTTTGCTGATCATTTCCTTCTCTGTGCAGAAGTTTTATATTTTAATGAGGTCCCAATAGTTCATTTTTGCTTTTGTTTCCCTTGCCTCTGGAGACGTGTTGAGTAAGAAGTTGCTGTGGCCAAGATCAAAGAGGTTTTTGCCTGCTTTCTCCTTGAGGATTTTGATGGCTTCTTGTCTTACATTTAGGTCTTTCATCCATTTTAAGTTTATTTTTGTGTATGGTGTAAGAAAGTGGTCCAGGTTCATTTTTCTGCATGTTGCTGTCCTTTTTTCCCAGCACCACTGGCTGCAGAGACTATCTTTATTCCATTGGATATTCTTTCCTGTTTTGTCAAAGATTAGTTGGCCACACATTTGTGGGTCCATTTCTAGGTTCTCTATTCTGTTTCATTGAAATGAGTGTCTGTTTTTGTGCCAGTACCATACTGTCTTGATGTTTACAGCTTTGTAATACAGCTTGAAGTCTGGAGAATTTTTGAAAACCATAGTGAAATCCTGGTCTGGTTTTGAGCAAAGAAAGAGGGCATTGAGAGCTGCTACAACACTGAGCAGAGGAACACTGCCGGGAGTGTGCAGGCCTCTGGTGGAGGAAAATCAGGCACCTGACCAGAATCTGGGGATGATTCCAAGTCACGGGACACAATGCTTTTGGCTCTAACAATGGGTGAGACCACTAGAACATTTTCTGACGTAGTCCTAAAGATTCTTTCCTCAAGATTCAAGAGAAAAGTCACAAAATCAAAGAAAACTGATCATGGGTCTCTATTTGGGAATCCAATAACCCTCAGGCAACATCTGTGACTGTGAGAGAAGCTAGACTGATGTCAGTGAAGACAAGTGTCAGGTGCTGAAAGAGGGATACTAAATAAACGTGTTACTGACCACACAACAGAATGGCCAGTAACCCATCCAAAAACAGTTTAAAGCTGCCAAGGAGAAGACATGAGGCATCAAGAACTCTACTACAGAGAGGAATTGGTTTGGGGATTTGGGATTCCAACTGGCTTGTCATATCCAAAGATATGAACTGCAATCAAAGATATTTTATTTTTATTTATTTATTTAAAAACAATTTTTTAATGTTTATTTATTTCTGAGAGAGAGACAGACAGAGCGCAAGCAGGGGAAGGGCAGAGAGAGGGAGACACAGAATCCCAAGCAGGCTCCAGGCTCTGAGCTGTCAGCACAGAGCCCAAAGCGGGGCTCGAATCCACAAACTGTGAGATCATGACCTGAGCCGAATTTGGACACTTAACCGACTAAGGCACCCCAAAGATGTTTTAGTTATACGCACTTCTCTAGAATATTTACGTCTTTATTATATTTACTTATCTTGCTCCACTGGATTAAAACACTGGGAAGGCAGGATGGATTTTTAAGGATTATCTGAAATATCTGTCAAATCAGGAGGCCCTCAAAACTCTTTCCCTCAAAAGATTTAGTATGGCAACACTAATATATGGAAGCACATATCTTGGATGAAAGATTCAGCTTCTGGCTATCACTTCTTTTTTCCTAGTTGCATACCATTAAGTGAAATGACATTTTAAACAAGTCACCTCAAGAAGCAACAGCTTTACAAACTGTTTCTACCGACTGTCCTAGCAGTAAAAAGAAGCTGCCCAGAGGGGCCCTGTCACCAGTGAGATGCTCCTTCTTCAGACGTATCAAGCAAGCCCAGAACCTATGCGCTAGTTTTAACTCCTTTCTCTCGAGCTCCAGGAAATTTAATACCAATTTACACCTTGTTGAAGAAACCAAAGGCCTGTGCCTTTGTTCTCTACAGGCTCCCAAATACCCCTGGCATAAAATAACACTGTCAAGGAGGAAAGTTAAGACATCCTAAATACGTTTGTGGTTTGTTTTTAAAATTTCAGACCTTATGTAAAACTCTTCCAAGTCTGTTACCCAGAACAATTTGACTTTTCCACGGATAAGTACAGTAATCCCTGCCCCCTTACCCAGAGTTACTGTTACCTGTGGTCAACTGGTCAACCAGCGTCTGGAAGCAGATGATCCTCCTTCTGACGTATCAGCAGAAGGTAACAGTAGTAGGCCTACTGTGCCTATGTCATTCACCTCCCTTCATCTCATCACACAGGCATTTTATCATCTCACATAATCACAAGGAAAAGGTGAGTACACTACAATAACATATTTAGAGAGAGAGAGAGAGGCCACATTCACATAACTTTTATTGCAGTATATTGTTATAATTATCCTATTTTATTACTAGTCATTGCTGTTAATTTATTACAGTGCCTAATTTATAAATTACATTTTATCATAGGCATGCATATATAAGGCAAACATCGTATATACAGGGTTAGGACGATCTGTGGTTTCAGGTTTCCTCTGAGGGGGTTTTGGAATAAAACCTGCATAGAAGGAGGGACTACTGCATCTCATTTTCCCAGACCCAATGCCAGGTCCTCTCCTTTGAAGAGAAATTTTTAAAAAATGCATTGGCACTCATGATCCAGACCTACCCTTCTGCCAGTGGTCATCCTAGATTATGTTTCTCCTTCCAGGTCACACTGGGATGAAAGAGCCTGAGTCTCAATGGTAATGTGGAGATAGTCATCTAAGCATCTAAGTATCTACCCACCAGGGACCTAAATACATGGGAAACAGGACCCACTCTGAAAATGTGACTTGGAGGATAAGTGATCATTATTTGTTCTCAAGTTTAATGCATAAATTTCCTAAATTCCTGTCATTCATTTGGCTGAATTTTTATTTTTAATTTGTTTTTAATGTTGGAATTATGTAATCTTTGTGCATATAAATTATGACTGACATGAAAACAATATTTGAGCTGCATAGGTTTATTGGGCAGAGATTCCCAATTTAGGAAAACACCCTTTGTATAAATGTCTGTGATCAATAATTCTTTGTCAGATGTCAACCTCATGCATAAAACATCTTACATATGCATAATTGGTGGCACATTAAAATAGCCTTTAAAATAATTTTCTTCTCTTTTCTTTGTCTATTCCAATCTTCTTCATTTTTTTTCCAAATAAAATAGGCACCCACTTTGTTTTCCATGAAATTACTCTCCAGACTCTTCAAATGTATTCCTCTCAGAGCTGTCCTCTTAGAGTATTCATTTAGTTCTGAAAGCAGCATTCATCTGATTTGTCTCTGCAATCATTGTTTCAGATGAGCGCATTCCCAAGGACAAATTTAAAAGCACTAATGCAGCTTTATCTCTTTGAAGTGGCCTACTCTGTCACAGGCATTCGGCATTACGGAGCTCTCTGGTCCAGCTCTAGCGTTCTCAGTAAGTACCTCCAAGTTTTTATTCTGCTTTCACAAAGGCACTGCACTCTTTGCTCTCAGTGTGTTATGGAAGGTGCTTCTCCAAGGAGGGTGAACAGGGGATCCCAGAAAGAAAGGAAATGATTCCAGCTGGAGGAAATGAGAAAGCTTTGTCAGTTTCCCAGTCTTGGTGAAATCCGTATTTCACGGAAGTGACCGTGAATCTTGCTGTTGGCAAGGTTGAAAACAAACATTTAATTAGGGCTATATGGAGTTAAGCTGACAGGCTCAATATATCTGTGTGTGTGTGTGTGTGTGTGTGTGTGTGTGTGTGTGTGTGGTGTAATATCTGTAAACATGTGACTTTTATTTCAAAATCAAGTGATTCCTAGTTAAAAGTGATTCAGTTGTGTAGTACACTATACCCTATTAGAAATAAGACTTGTTGTTAAGTGTGCATTTGCTAAGAAGTGCTTCTTATCAACTCTAAGAAACATATCTTGAGTATAATTTTCAGGCAGCCCCATCCTGTTCACATTGCCTTTCTTAACAGTACCTGAAAAGGTTTTTTAACTCAAGATTTTATAGCAACAAAAAAGATTAGCTGAGAATGATTGAGCCCACTCTATGGCTTGAACTCTGGTGCTTAATAAACATTTAACTTAACATCAAGCAACAACTAGAATTTATACAGAGAGGATTTTATTGTGATCCCTAAAAAAAATAGAAGACACTCTTAGGCACCTGAGGTTTTGAAATGTGTGTGTGTCTTTTTTTCCACAACACTTCTCTTTGGACTGTGTTGTTTTATTGGAACTTGCTTTCTATTTCCTGTGTCCCCAGACATGGAACCATGACTTAGGGAAAAGAACATAGTGTTAAAAAGTGTGACATTTGAAATCAACCACTTGTTCGAATCGGGCAAGCTACTTAACCTCTCCGACTTTCAGTTTATTCCTCTATAAAACAGGGATAGCAACATGTCAGTTATTTAAAACTCACCATATTGTTAGGCCATCAGGGTAATTCTCTCAAGGAACACAGATAGTCTTGCTAAACAGTATGTCTCTAACACTACACAGGACACTTTAATGCTGGAACAGAAGATATCCATTCCTCTGTAGTACATGATTGCAAAATGTTCTGAATCAATGTACACCATTTGGTTCTACGCAACTCAGAGGTCCCTTTCGTAGAATAAGCTAAACATTCTGATGTGTATGAATATTTGCTGTTCCTTGCTACCTTTTTTACCCTTGTTAAAAAGTAAGTCTCAGACCAAATTCTGTATTCATATGGAATTAAACATGTATCAGCAGGCAGGCATAAGAGTTCTAATGTTGTTATTGCTGAAGTTTGACAATGACCCAGCTTGCTGTCTTTTTAAAACAAATAATACCTGATATGAATAAGTCGTTAGAAACAGACCTAACAGTACTTCAGAGGCTGATTTTGTTACCTTTATAAATTAGTATCAGGCCAAAGGAAAAAAAAACCAAAATTCTGTCACTGAAAGATTAGACTCAAATCCATTTAGCAATTTAGCCTTAGGTGACATCCTGTTATGGACTCAATGGTTGTGTCTCTCCCCACCAATTCATATATTGAAGCCCTAATTCCCAAAGAGGTGATATTTGGAGGTGGGACCTTTGAGAGGTAAATGGGTTTAGATAAGGTCATGAGGGTGGCACCCTCACAATGGGGTTAGTGCCCTTATAAGAAGAGGAGTACAGACAGCTCTCCATGCACAACCACTGAGAAAAGTCCATTTGAGGACACAGCAAGAAGACAACTGACTATAAGCCAGGAAGACAGCCCTCATCAAGAACTGAATCTGTCAGCACCTTGGCCTTGGACTTCCCAGCTTCTAGAACTATGAGGGATGTCTGTCGCTTGAACCACTCAGTGTGTGGTATTTTGTTAGAGGAGGTCATGCTAAGATACATCCCAAACAGTACAGGTGGCAGATTTCATGCAAATCTTAAGTGTGTTTCCATACTACTTTAACCAATACACATCTTGAATTACATTCATTTCACAATTGAGAACCCATTTCTACCCCCCATTATACTGATTAACACACCACTAAATTCACCAATGAAAATCCATTTCTGAAATTAATTATGCTAATTAGCCACTCATCTGGCATTTCATTAAATATAAGGACAGATGAAGCTCATGTTATGAAGGCTTCTCAAATGGGGATTTTTGCCATAATATTGGCTGACTACAGATAGAGTGTGGATTTTTTTTTTATTACAACGAATAACAGTCTGACAGTCCTAAAGTGAAGTGAAAACTAATGTACACGTTCATATCCCATTTTACGCTGAAGAATTTTAAAGGTAAGTTACCAATATCATGACACCAGGTATCTCATCTTTTCTCTCTGTCTCTTTCTCTGATCTATGATTTCTATTCCATTTTTCTACTGAAGGTAGAAACCAGGTTAATTTGGGGGCAGGATGATTCCTCCTTGAATCTGTGGCAGCAGCTCATACCTCTCCACGACCTCACACAACATTTGCAGAAGCCATGACACCCCGTTACTTCCTTTTACCAGATATAGCCCTCTGGATTCACACCCCTGAAGTTTTTATAGTTCCACAATTCCATGATTACTATGTGTGACCTATAATGCCCTGGTATTTGTTCGCACTGCCTTATCCTCTAGGATAATAACGGCAAACTATGGGGGAAATTGGAGGAGAACTTTCTAGGCTAGGGAATACAGTGCAGTTGTCTGCCACACAGAGCCTACAAATGGGCCACACATATGACAAGTTCTATCAGTGTCCTAAATCTTCTTCGCTTTCCCCCCCACATTTTGGAGGCATACTTCTTTAGACCATTTGTAGAAACAGAATAACCCAAAATCAAGCAATGGAGGGGACTTTACTTGTGGAAAGAGCTAAAATTTCAAAAACCCAGATGTAATATAATCTAAACACACATACTGTGCCTATTCTGTAGTTTAACATGAAAATTTGAATTTGAAACAGTTAGTAATGTGTGCAAATGGATTAGATATCTTTGCTTTTGCCAACATGAAATGTGTAGGTCTTTTAATTTGTTTTGGTGAGTAGGGGTTTAAGGAAATAAGTATGGGTGATATATGCCTATTTCAGCCTCCTTTTACCCTCCACACTTTGGCAAGACTCATAGATCTTGGCTGGAGAATTAGTCCTTTCTTGGCTTTTGTTTCTCTTTTCCTCACTTTATATTTTATGTAGAAACTATTTCCTCTTGAGTTCCTTCTTACACCTTAATTCAGTGGCCCATTCTAGTTTATTCATTCCAGATGTTTCTTATGCAGAGCATAAAATACATAATGTATGACATACTTGTGGGTAGCCATGCTTTTTCATTCAACCTTATATTGGGTTTCTTGGCATCCTAAATTTTTTTAGGTGATGAGATTTCATGTAACACAGTAACAATGTTTCACATTATCTGGTATTATATGCATTTAAAAGAACTTCAATTATTTTACAAATAGCACACATTCATTTTGTGTGGCTACAGAGGGTAAGATTTCAGATGTGTATTTATGAAGTAGGATTTAGGAAAAGAAGATTTTGGGTGTGTGTGTGGCCTAGAAAATCTGATTGATTCTTTTAAACCACTGGGCTATATGTACATTGAAAGAAATGTGAAGAATTAATCAGAAGATAAATCTGTTGTACTGGGGTCGGAAATATATCTGATGAAACAATAATTATATATATATATATATATATATATATATATATATATATGTTTATATATGTATATGTTTATATAGATGTTTAGAAAGGTTGTAAAGGTAAAATCACATGGAAAAATATATTTAGAAATATTCTGAATGTTGTATTTGCATAATAAATGTTAAAATTTATTTAAAATTTATTTAAAATAGATTTAAAAACTTTGTCTCAATCATAACATTTAATATAATAAATAGATGGCATAAATGAGAGAATGCTTACAGTGTTCATATTCTTATGATCACAACAGTGAGGTGATGCCAGAATATTTTTGGAATTTGGCTAAATTGGGGACTTATACATAAACATAATAAAGTCTGGAAGGTTTGTAATGAAAGCTCTCCACAAACTGGGTATAGAGGGAACATACTTCAACATAATAAAGGCCATATATGACAAGTCCATAGCTAACATCATATTCAATGATGAAAAGCTGGAAGGTTTTCGTACAATCAGGAACAAGACAAGGATTCTCACTCTCTCCACTTTTATTCAATATAGTTTTGGAAGTCTCTGCCAGAGCAATTAGGCAAGAAAAATAAATAAAAGGCATTCAAATTGGGAAGGAAGAAGGAAATCTGTCACTATTTGCAGATGACATATTATATAGAAAAAAAGCCCTAAGGATTCCATTGAAAAACTGTTAGAATTAATAAACAAATTCAGTAAAGTTGTAGGATACAAAATCAATATACAAAAAATGTGCTGCATTTCTTTATACTAATAATGAACTATCAGAAAAAGAAATTAAGAACAAAAATCCCATTTACAACTGCATCAAAAAGAATAAAATAACTGTAAATAAATTTAACCAAGGAGGTAAAAGGACTATATTTTGAAAACTACAAAACTTTAATGAAAGAAATTGAAGAAGACACAAATAAATGGAAAGGTATTCTATTCATATATTGGAAAAATTGGTGTTGTTAAAATGTCCATGCTACACAAAGCAATCTACACATTAAGTGTAACCCCCATCAAAATTCCAAAGGCATTCTTCACAGAAATAAAACATATAATCTTAAATTTATATGGTACCATAAAAGATCCAGAATAGCCAAAGTAATTTTGAGAACGAAAAAAGCTGGAGGCATCACAGTACCTAATTTCAAACTATATTATAAAGACACAGTAGTTAAAACAATATAATATTGACATAATAACAGAAAGGTAAATCAATGAAATAAAATAGTGAGCCCAGAAATAAACTCATGTGTATATGGTCAATAACAGTGACAAAGGAGCCAAGAATATATAATGGGGAAAGGACAGTCCCTTCTATAAATGATGTTGGGAAAATTGGACAGCAACATGCAAAAGAATGAAACTATCTTACATCATATACAAAAGTTAATTCGAAATGGATTAAAGACTTGAATAAAGACCTGAAACCATAAAAATCTTAGGAAAAAACATAGGTAGTAAGCTCCTTGACATAGGTCTTGGTGATGATTTTTTTTAATCTGACACCAAAAGCAAAAGAAACAAAAGCAAGTGGTCTACATCAAACTAAAATACTTCTGTATAGCAAAGTAAGCCAGTAACAAAGTGAAAAGGCAACCTCCTGAGTGAGAGAAATTGCAAATCATATATCTTATAAGAGGCTACTATCCAAAATTTACAAAGAACTGATACAACTCAATAGCAAAGAAACAAACAAAACCCCAGGAAATCCAATTTTAAAAATGGGCAGAAGATCTGAATAGACATTTTTCCAAAGATGATATACAATTGAACAACAGGTATACGAAAAAATGCTCAATATCATTAATCATCAAGGAAATGCAAACCAAAGCCAAAATAAACTGTCACTTCACACTTGTTAGAATGGCTATCATCAAAAAGACAAGAAATAACAATTGTTAGTGATGATGTAGAGAAAGGGGAATCCTTGTGCATTGTTGGTGGGAATGTAAATTGGCACAGGTAATTCTCCTGCCCCACAGTTTACTCCAATACCAACAGTTCTCCAGTATAATGCAGTAGGTTACAGCTGAAAGAGCTCCATGAGGTGAACTTAGTCTTAGGGAGAGAACTTAGGGAACCCCAAAGTCAATAGGGGAGACAAAACAAGGGCAGTAGTTGGGACACCTGGGTGGCTCAGTTGGTTAAGCATCTGACTTTGGCTCAGGTCATGATCCCACAGTTGGTGGTTTTGAGTCCCACATCAGTCACTGTCCTGACAGCTCAAAGACTGGAGCCTGATTCAGATTCTGTGTCTCCCTCTCTCTCTGCCCCCTTCCCCCATTCACACACACTCTCTCAAAAATAAATAAGCATTAATTTTTTTTTAAAGGACAGTAGAGAAATTTGAGCTTCTGGTAGCTATAGCAAACATTAAGTACGGTTCAACTCCTAGCCATATGAAATATAATCTTACACTAAAGTTTTATCTGCCTCAGTTACTATTACCTGATATATCATGCCCAACTTTCCACACACACACACATACACACACAATTTTACAAAGCATGCAAAAAGGCAAGAAGAAATACAGTCTTCAGATCAGGCATTAATATGATTCAAATATTTCACAGATGTTAAAATATCAGAGAATTTGAAGTTTACAATTAATATGTTAAGGACTCTAATTGAGAATTACAAAACATGAAAGAAAAGGTGGGTAATGTAAGCAGTGAGAGGGAAACTCTAGGAAATAATCAAAAGGAAATACTAGAAATTTAAAAAGCACAGTAACAGAAGTGAATAATGATTTTTATGGGCTCATCCGTAATTGGACACAATGGAGGAAAAATTTAGTGAATCTAAATGTAGGTTAATAAGAACTTCTCCAACTGAAATGCACAGAGAAAAATGAATAAATAAAACAGAACAGAACTTTCAAAAACTATGGGAAAATTTCAAAATATGTGAGACATTATTAATTGGAGTAGCATTGCAAGAAGAGAAAACAGAGAAGAAGAAATATTTTCATAATGGCTAAGAACATTCCAAAATTAATGACACCAAATCACAAATCTAAGAAATTCGGAGAACACTAAGCAGGATAAATACCAAACCAAACTAAACTAAACCAAATCAAACAAAAACAATAAAACAAAACAACCCCCCCAAAAAAACACCAAAAAAAAAAAACCAGAATGAGAGCAACAACAAAACTATACATAGGCATATCATATTCAAATTGAACAAAAACCAAAGACAGAAAATCCTAAAAGAAGTCACAGGAAAAAAACAAAACAAAATAAAACAAAACCAAAAAAACCTAAAATAAAAAACTTGTCAGAGAAGAACAGGATGACAGTTACAGCAGACTTCTTCCCAGAAATTATGCAATGAAGAAGAAAGTAGAATGAAATATTTAAGGTGTTGAAAGAGAGACAAACAAACACCAATCTAGAATTCAAAATTAAGTGAAGTTATCTTTCAAAAATGAAGGAAGATTAAAGACTTTCTCAGACAAAAACAGTAAATTCATTGTTAGCCTACATGCCCCACAAGAAATGTTCAAAGGGAGTCTTCAAGGGGAAAGAAAATGATACAGTTAAGAAACTCAGATCTACATTAGAAAAAAAAGAAGAGAATGAGCCTGAAACATTATATATTGTTAAAAAGTAAGAAGATGATCAAAAAATATCCACAATAATGAGATAAGTCAAAAGGACCCCAGAATCAACAAAATAGTTACCCACGGCCAAAGCTAGAATAATTTGAACAGCAACAAGAGAAAGATTGTATTGAATTATAACCCAAAGTATAAAATATTCATAAGTTGTATAATTATATTTAAATATATATTTTATATATAATATATATGAAAATACAGATCAATCCCCCATGCAAGAATGTACAAATAGATTACATAGATATTCTGCCCAAAAAGAAATGGAACATAATTCCATACTCCTGAGGTGTGAGCTAGGCACCATAACTTCCTTCCAAAGTGTACAGTAATAAAAGAAAGTAAAAAAGAGTAACTTTACAGTGAAAAAATCTGACAAACACTATTTCAGCCAGTTCATCAATATTAACATCAATAATAATAAACCTATTTTGATATCATGCAGCTTTGACATGAAATAATGAGAATGGCACTTTGCTTCTGTGCTTTTCCTCCCCCAAACCTATAATCCCTCTTTAATCATGAGAAAAATGTCAGAGAAGTCTTAGCTAAGGGACTTACTACAAAATACTTAACCAGTAATCTTTAAAAACATAGAGGTCATGGAAAACAAAGAAAGTCTGGGAAACTGTCATAGCACAGAAGAGTCTAAGAAAACATGGCAATTAAATACAATATGGTTTCCTGGATGAGATCCTGGAATAGAAAAAGAACATTAGACCCACAAACGTATGGCCAACTAATCTTTGACAAAGCAGGGAAGAATATCCAATGGAATAAAGACAGTCTCTTCAGCAAATGGTATTGGGAAAACTGGACAGCAACATGCAAAAGAATGAACCTGGACCACTTTCTTACACCTTACACAAAAATAAACCCAAAATGGATGAAAGATCTAAACGTAAGACAGGAAGCCATCAAAATCCTAGAGGAGAAAGCAGGCAAAAACCTCTTTGACCTCTGCCGCAGCAACTTCTTACATAACATGTCTCTGAAGCCAAGGGAAACAAAAACAAAATGAACTCTTGGGACCTCATCAAGGCAAAGAGCTTCTGTACAGTGAAGGAAACAATCAGCAAAACTAAAAGGCAACTAATGGAATGGGAGAAGATATTTGCAAATGACATGTCAGATAAAGGGTTAGTATCCAAGATCTACAAAGAATTTACCAAACTCAAACTCAACACTCAAAAAACAAATAATTCAGTGAAGAAAGATAGACATTTTTCAAAAAAAGACATCCAGATGGCTGATAGACACATGAAAAAATGTTCGACATTGCTCATCATCAGGGAAATACAAATCAAAACCAAAATGAGACACCACCTCACAAGAGTCAGAATGGCTAAAAGTAACAACGCAGGCAAGGGCAGATTTTGGCAAGGATGCGGAGAAAGAAGAACACTTTTGCACTGCTGGTGGGAATGCAAACTGGTGCAGCCACTCTGGAAAACAGTATGGAGGTTCCTCAAAAAATTAAAACTAGAACTACCTTATGACCCAGCAATTGCACTACTAGGTATTTATCCAAAGGATACAGGTGTGCTGTTCCAAAGAGACACATGCACCCCAATGTTTATAGCAGGGCTACCGACAAGACCCAAAGTATGGAAAGAGCCCAAATGTTCATCAACAGATGAATGGATGAAGAAGATGTGGTGTATACACACACACACACACACACACACACACACACACACACACACACACACACACTGGAGTATTACTCGGCAATGAAAAAGAATGAAATCTTGCCATTTGCAACTACGTGGATGGAACTAGGGGTATTATGTTAAGTGAAATTAGTCAGTCATAGAAAGACAAAGGTCATATGATATCACTCATATGTGGAATTTAAGATACAAAACAGATGAACATAAGGGAAGAGAAGCAAAAATAATATAAAAAACTGGGAGGGGGACAAAACATAAAAAACTCTTAAATATAGAGAACAAACTGAGGGCTGCTGGAGGTGTTGTGGGTGGGGGATGGGCTAAATGGGCAAGGGGAATTAGGGAAGACACTTGTTGGGATGAGAACTGGGTTTTATATGTAGGGGATGAATCACTGGATTCTACTCCTGAAATCATTATTGCACTATATGCTAACTAACTTGGATATAAATTAAAAAATTAAAAATAAATTAAAAATAAATAAAGAAAAAAGAAAAAGAGCATTAGATAAAGACTAAGGATGTCTGAAGAAAGTATTGATTTTAGTCAGTAATAGTGTATCAATATTGGTTAATTATGACAATATATTATACTATATACAGGTTATTGTTATACTACTGTAAGCTGTTAATAATACAGAAAACTGGGTGCAGAGGATATGAGAAATTTTTGTACTGTCATCATACCTTTTCTGTAAATCTGAAACTACTTTAAAATTTAAAAAATTACTGGGGCGCCTGGGTGGCGCAGTCGGTTAAGCGTCCGACTTCAGCCAGGTCACGATCTCGCCGTCCGTGAGTTCGAGCCCCGCGTCAGGCTCTGGGCTGATGGCTCAGAGCCTGGAGCCTGTTTCCGATTCTGTGTCTCCCTCTCTCTCTGCCCCTCCCCCGTTCATGCTCTGTCTCTCTCTGTCCCAAAAATAAATAAAAAACGTTGAAAAAAAAATTAAAAAAAAAAAAATTTAAAAAATTACTTAAAAAAAAAGCAGATCATTCCTGACAAATCTTAGATTATAGCTATAGATTGAAAACTTTGTCCTTTACTGTACACATTTCTGCTACTCAAAGAACAAAACAAAACAAAAACCTGCTAAATTTTGTCCTCGTTTCTCTATAGTGTTCCAAGAAACCTCTAGATGAACTATCAGAGTGATAAAGGGAGTAATCATTTAGGCTGGAGTTTCTATGAGTAGAAGTAGCAATAGTGAGGCTCAAAGGGGTTAAAGTTTTTAAGCAAAGAGGAAATGTAAAAAATCAAGCCCCCTGACAATGGATCAATGGAATTATTTGCATTAGTCACAGAAAACAAACAAACAAATAAACTTGACAACCCTTATTTTCACTTAGGAAATTAATTGTAATTCTTTTCTAAGCTAGTGGTTCTTGACTTTCTCCAGTTATGTATACACCCTGGAGAATCCAATGAAAGCTTTGAATGTTTTTCTTAAAAGAAAATGCATATAATTTTCCATACTGTTTCAGAAATTTATTAACACTCCTTGAAGCCTCTTCATTAATCCCAGATTTTACACTCCTGTTCTAAAGCTATTTACTATGCTATACATCTATGTAAAATCAAATAATGCTCAGTCTGTAGGATAATGTCATTTCCAATTTCTGTTTCCATTGTGCTGAATTGCACTTCCTAAAATCTAACAGAGTCCCATTTTCAATTTACTTGGCATATATGAAATAACCAAATGCCTTTGTTTTGGGTTTTACTATTTGAATCTGTATCATTACATTTGCTCTTGTCGGTTTGAAAGTAGACATGAGGACCGATGCTATTTTAGTTAGTTAGAACACCACACTATGGGAGACAAGTAAATAAATATCAAACAATAACTACACTTTCACTATAGTTTTCAGTGATTCTATACATCGTGAACAAATGGAAAATGGAATGAATTGGGCCAGATTTTTCCTAGAATAAAACTCTTTAAAAACAACAACAACAACACACAACTCCTTTTTTTTTTTTTTTTTGAGAACAAATTAAGAGCCTCAAATCTGCATTAACTCATTGGATTGTTTGTCTACTATTTGGTAAATATTTCAGTAGTTTATCAAGAATTAGGCAAATTTAGCCCTTCTTTTTGTAATTTTTTTTGATGCCATGATGAATCTTTTGTTTCTACTTTCTTGGGAAGTGCGATGAGTTTCACTGAAATATGCACATTAGTCATTTAATAATATCAAGTGTTCTGTTGAATTTTGTTAAAAGCCAATATCCTCTCTACTAGGAAGAACAAATTTAAATAGAAATGTTAAAATACAATTGAGGGTAAAATAGGAAGTGATATTAGGACTTATGAGTGAATAATATAACAATAATTTTAAAAACTGGTAAAATACATAAACCAGAAATATCCTTTGAAAAAGCTCCTTCAACGGTTTCCCCCAAAGCAGCTGTGTATGTGGTTTCCTGAGGAATTGTATGTGAATTTTGTTTTGTTCAGAGTAATACACTGAAACCAGAAGACTATTTTTCCATTAACCTTATGAAATAACCTAGAGATAAGTCTCATCATTTAGTACAATGAGGAAATGAACACAGAAATGATACACTGAGCTAGATTCATCCTTAAATCTGCAATTCTCTACTATTCTAGGAAACCAGCTTATAAATTAAATGTCCTTTCCTGTCTATAGAGATACTAATAACCTTTTCTGTTAAATATGACTTTGAGTAGTGATTGCTACGGTCATGTGTGAGCACTCATATTTCCAATCCCATATGTTCTTAGTCTTTCTGGCTTAATAATGTAGGTAGTAGTTAGAAGATGAAATAGATAATAACAAGAAATTGGCTATTGCCTTCATGGATGGTCAAAAGTTGACTTGACTATTTGCCTTGGCCAAGTCACTTAAGCTCTATCATGTACAAAATGCAGATATTAATCCTAAAATTCATCAAATGCCCTCTAGGGGTTGTCAATCACATTTGGAGGTAACTTAGAAATGTTAAGAAGGAAAGCTATGAGCATAGATTAATTTTTCCCAAAGTAAATCTTATTTTTGGACAATAAATATGTTTGGCCATATTAGCAACTCACACTCTTTCAGTAATTTTTTACAAGTTTGGTTCAGGAATCACTCAAAAGAGGTAAATAGTCTTGCCAAATACAGAAAGATCACACATCTAGGCACATTCTTCTACATTCTACTGTGAGCCACTTTTCCAAGAAAGTTTGCGTTTTCATCCTAAACAATAATTATTCATAATTATTTTGTAGGTTGGTTTCTTGGAATTTTAAAAACTTTTGAAACTTTAACATTTTGTTTTCAGGCGTTAGAAATATTTCAGAAGTTATTAGACCACATTGTTGAATTTTTTAAATATACCTTTAGTTTTCAATTCATTAACAACCCGTATGCCAAATTTTGTTTGTAGGCTGGCTCTGAAAGCCAGGGTAACTTCCCATCAAAAGGAGGAAATTAATTATAATACATTAATACAGGGGGAAAAATACTCCCAGACAAACACATAGGAACTCTGCATGCAATATTACATATACAAAACAACAAAACCCCCAGAAATCTCAAAATTGATATCCATATATTCCAGAAAAGGAAGAGTGATGTCAAAATTGGAGCAATGAGGAAACAGAATTGTTCACTGGAGAAATGAAACAGATTTAGGCCTTCTTAACTAGGAATTTGGAGGAGAATCAATCTCTATCAATATGGGGCAAAAAGCTGAACACCACTCTCTATGGAAGAGCAAAGGTTCAGACAAGAAGTACCCAACCATACAGAAGACAAGGAATTTCTTTGATGGTTCAGGCATAAAAAATATTCTCCTTTGCTGAATATAAAGGAGAAACATGCAGCCCAAGAGCCCCTAGTAGGCAGCATGGGATCACAGGAAAAGAAACTGCCATGAAAGTAGTCAATACCAAAAAAATCAGACATGAGAAATGAAGTATATGTCCTACTCACATATTTAAGCCACTGGATCATCTAGGGGATAATGAATCCTTCTTTCCTTCCTTATGGTGATGTCAAATTTAGAGGACTGAGTTAAAAATACTATCCAGTTCAGAGCACATCATCATCTGTTTGTGCAAGAACCCTCCCTTTATGATGCTTTTCTCCTGTCATGCTGATCCCTACTCTCTTTCCCTCCCTACTGTAAGCTTCCACTCTAAAAATCTTTACTATGCATCTATTTATGCATGCATCCTTCTAAAATTACATGCTTTCCTGTGTGTGTGTGTGTGTGTGTGTGTGTGTGTGTGCTTTTAATTTACATTAATGGTATTTCTCTATGAATTGTATTCTATTTCTTTCCTTTATACTCAGTACAGTGCCCTCAAGGTCCTTTTATGACACTATCTATACATCTAGTTGGTTCAAACTGCTTCAGAGGCATTCCTGCTTTTTACTCCCATGCTGTGTTTGTGGAAATAGTAATTTGGAGGCAAAATATTATTGTTACTGTAGTAAACAAACTTATTCATGACCTCTTTTGGAGCTATGTAAATATTTCTCATGATATATACCCAAGAGTAGATTCTTTAGGTCAGAAAACATGTACATCTTACATTTGGCTAAATACTGCCAATTTGCTTTTCTGAATGGCTTCACCAATTTACACTTCCACCAAAAGTTAATAGACATTCTCCCCACATCTTAGCCAACATTTTTTATTACTTACTCTAAAAATTGTTACCATTCTTATGTGTATGAATTATCACATTAGACTTTTTGGCTTCCTTTTCGCTGATTTGCCCAAATTCTTTGTACATTTTTCTATTTGGTTTCCCAATGCTTTCTTGCTTTAGTTATAGGAGTTTTTATATATACCATAGGGCTTTATTTGTCAATGATAAGACATTACAAATATTTTCTGTCACTGTGTTATCTATTAATTTTGTGTATCTGTCCTTTGAGAAATAAACATTAATTTTGATTAAATCAAATATGTCAATGTTTTGATTAATGATTGACAGTTAGTGGGGTTTTTTTTTAATTTATTTTTGAGAAAGAGAGAAAGAGCACATGGTGGAGGGACAGAGAGAGAGAGGGAGACACAAAATCCGAAGCAAGCTCCAGGCTCTGAGCTGTCAGCACAGAGCCTGATGCAAGGCTAAAACCCACAAACCATGAGATCATGACCTGAGCCAAAGTTGGACGCTTAACCAGCTGAGCCACCCAGGCATCCCTGTGGGGTCTTGTTTAAAGGTTTTCCTATCCCAAGTTTATAAAGTCATTCAACATTTACATATTAACTGTTTTTTTTTTTTTTTTTTGTCTTTCACAATAGGTCATTAATCCTCCTCGAGTATATCTTTGAATATAGCGTACAGGCACCCAGCTTTATATTTAGGAAGCCAATCCTTCTGACACCCTTACTGGACTCCCTTCCCCCACTGCTTTCTGCTGCTTCCCTTATCATATATCAAGTTCCTTTATACATATGTAAATCTGTAGCTGAGTTATCTATCATGATTCATTCATCTATTTTTCCTACACCAGTTCCATGCCCTTGTTATTATATTTTTGTTGTATGCCTTAATATCTGGTGGAGTTAGTCACCCCTTTTAATTTTCTTTATCAACACAGATTTTGCTGCTATCAACTATATTCTTTTATCTGAATTTTAGAATTTTTTGTTGAATGCCCCAAATATCTTAACGGCAGTTTGATTAGCACAGCACTGATTTTGTTGATCAATGTGGGATATCTGTATTTTTGCAAGTTAAGTTTTGCCATTCTTAAAACATGCTCTATCTGCCCAATTATTAAAAAGGTATTTTATCTAATATGATAGAGATTAAACTTTTCCCCATAAAATATTAATATTCTTGGTTAATTTGATTTCTTAAGGCTTCATAATACCTTCCTATCTTGCCCCTAGATTCCACAGATTTTCCCCATCCCAATTCCCATATATACACACATGGTTATGATTCAGCATCACTCTCTTGGTGGCTTCTCATGAACTTTGCATTCGTTTTTTGATTCCTATGCTTTCCTTTTTATTCTATGGCATCTCTGAAGTTGGGATGGCAGAGGCAACCTACAACCTGTGCTGGTTTCTCATATGGCCCTGTTGACTGTCTATGATGGTTCAAGCTGGACTTTTTGTTGCTTGCAAGTGAGCCTCCTAAATGAAATAGCACATCAGTATGTGGAATACATACCACATTGAAAGGCTTAGTGTTGTCAGGGGGCATCATTTTATATTTGTCTTAAGATTTCTCTCACATCACCCAGTCCTTCTCCATCCTCCATTACCCAAAGACATCACATGGCTTCCTAACTCCCTCTCATCTTTCTATTTCTTCCATCTGTCCCATCCAACAAGCTCTTCAATATCCAAAAGGACTCACTCTCCCCTCCTCAATCATGATTCATGGTTTCTTCTTACTTTTTTTAGTGATCTGATTTTTTCCTTTTTTTATTAGTTTTTTATTTAAATTTAGTTAACATATAGTGTGATATTAGTTTCAGGTGTAGAATTTAGTGATTCAACACTCATGTACAACACTTGGTGGTCATCACAAGTGCCCTCCTTAATCCCCATCACCTATTTAATTCATTCCCTTATACACCTAGGGATCTGATTTAAAAATTTAGAATTTATACCCGGGAAATTTGCATCCTAACGGAGACAGTTTCAATCCGGATCAATTTATAATTGTTGTAAAATTTCATTCAGAGTGTACCAAACAAAAGCAACTCAACAAGTACAGTAGAGCATGTTTCTGGGCTATGCCATTACAAGATAAACAAGTTCTGTCTCAGAGGCTGTTCTATGGGTAGGTGATTCTTCAAAGTGTTTGCTTCTTTTCTATAGCTTCTTCCCTTATTTTAATTTTGATTACAATCTGAGCACACAGGATTTTAAAAAGTTCTGCTTTTATTTTTTTTCTTTTCTTCCTTACTCAATGTTGCGACATCACAATGTTGGTCTGTATAGCACTCTGAGAGAGACAGGTTTATTCATCAAGCTGTTTAAGTGCAGGTCAATGTTAAGGCTAAGCTACAAGGTATGTAAATCGTCAAAGCTAGGCCTACTCAGTCTAGACATTAACCCAGCAAACCTCCGAATTCTAATTAGTTCTCTCTTTAACCTCATTTTACTTTCTCTTTCCATTTTCATTGTGTGAATTTTCAAGCTGTTAATAGGATAAAATTGCTTCTACTTTTGTTTGCGAGATATGTCATTTCAAAATTTAATATCTGAAAAATGTCCAAAGGGGAATTTCATCACATACACTCCATTCATTAGTAGAAGGGTTATTGAGGTTCTCTACAGAGTATACATAAAATATAAGGATCTTTTTGTTTGTTTGTTTCCTGTTTGTTTTATTCTTTTTCCTTCTTGTCTCCCAACCTATCCATATTTACAAATATATAATCAGATGTATTTGATACATGTAGAAGTCCATCAGCATAACACAAAAATTGTGCAATTAAGCATTTTGAAGTTTAAGTTGAAGTCTCTGGTACATATTTGTGTTCATGTATTGTTTAGTATGATTTTAGAAAATCACAGGGAAATAGATGGCTGTACTTATTAACTTTTCAGTAACTTAAAAATCTTCAGGTGTGTAAATATAATCACTGTTGCAATTTAGTGTTTCATATTTCCGAAACATGATATAGTTATTAGTTTTATGATGATCAAGTTTCAGGTTGTATTGGAAACACACTCATTCATAAAAACATTACTCCAGATTTCGGGCATTTTCTTTAGCAGTACCTGGATAGTGGAGAGGGAATTATTATTTATTAATCAACATTGGTTATAGTCACTATTCTACTCACTTAGTATAGCACTCAGTACTATACTTACTACTCTATTTTTGAGTCGTGGTCATAGAAAATGTTTGAGTAAGTGTTCAAAGAAAAGACACTAAGGTTTGAAAAGTGGTTTCATAGTTTAAGGGGGGAAGATGTGGTTTTGTTGTTTTTTGTTTACTTTACTCAAAATCTTTTCTTAACTAGTGAGCCCAAAATGTCAGGTATGTAATCACAGAAAGAGCTTTACCAGGTGTATGTACTCCTGGGATCACATAGTTCAATGAGCTGTATTATCTGCCTGACTACAATTTCTTCTCAAGCCAGTTACTGCTGCTGTAATCATAACCCTTGAAATGTATGGGTAAATAGAATTCCTTCACCAGAAATGTATAACTTTTCCTTCTCTTTCCTCAAGAGACTCTTCATGGTTAAGTTATGGTAAAATGAGCAATTTTCTTTTTCCCTCTTTATTTGAAAACAATAAATCGTACCCATTATTTCAAGATTTCTTTACAGTGTCTCATTAAATTGGCTACCATGTTATGGAAAGTCCCTTCTGAAGGATTTGTTTCATTAAACTCTCAGTCAGATCCTCTCCTCGAGCTTTGTTATTGCCTTTTGACCCAAGTAGAGTCACAGAGATGACCCATCTCCTCCCTGAGATTATTTAATAAATAATTTTCCACCCATTTCTCCTATCCATGATAATAAAAAACAATTCATAATTAAGTCATTTCCTCTATACCTAATAGAGTCATATGCAGGTCCTACTTTGAGTTGGCATGTGGAATAAATTAGACATTTTATAATACTGAAGTGTTTCTATACAGAAAGCCAAATTATTTACCCAACCAGAGCTTTTGTTTTGTTTCATTTTCCAAAGACTGGGATACACTAGATAAAGCATTTTTCTTCTCTACCATTAACCATACAATTAAAGGAGATAATGGAGTTTTCCACATTCCAAATTTTAAAACTCCAGTCATTTGATTTTGACCAATTCTGTAAGAGAAACAAATAATATATTTTTCCTCTTGGTCAGTCATATTTTCTTTGGTCAAGTCCATTTTAATTTTCCTGTTTTATTCCTTTTGGGTTTTTCTAGATAATTATCCTTCATACTAAATGTGATCAGGAAAACATTAGCTAAATGTCTTTTTTCCAGACTATACTTTTGGTAAAAGGCATACCTGAAAGGCCAAAATAGTTAGTTACATAGATAGATAGATAGATAGACAGATAGATAGATAGATAGATAGAGTTTGTACCTCCCCTAGTCTGAAACTCCATTAACATAGGCTACATTATATTTTTAGTAAAAGTGGAATGCAAGACACAAAGAATAAAAGTGAACAATTCATTAAGTGTTTGATAGATTTTCATTCTAGATCAATGTTTTTAAAAATATTAAATACAAAATAGCTCACACAAAATGGAATTTTTAGGAAAGCATCTAACCTGATTTTTCTGTTCGGTGTATTAGCAATTTTATGATTATTCCTCAGATTAGACCTATGATTTTCTTCTCTTTGTCGTGTGTATTACCTATATTGCTTTGATCCAAGTTGCTGCTCTTTTTCTGTGAAATACAGCTTGTCACTTGAACTAAAAAATTATGTTAGTAACGAAACATTGCTAACCACTAAGTGAATTTTATCGCATTTACTCTTAAAAAATGTTGTGGAATTGGCATACAAGTACAGTTTAGGTAGAATTTGTACAGGAAAGTGGGCCTTCAATTTTTCTCTGACCTAAATTTGAGCTTACAGTGTAACTCTACTTTCTTCTTTCCACAGGGTGGAAAGGTGGTACAGAGTTACGCTTATGATTCAATCTATTAATGATAATTGCTTATTTGAAACCATAGCACTTTCCTTTTCTCTCTTTTCAGAAATCCCACCATTCTTCACCAATAGAAAATTACAGCAGAAAACGGAAGAATATATGAAAGCAATTTCTTGAATGAAATGTTATTGTTTCCTCATTTTAGATACTTGAATTAGGAAACAACTTAAAATTAATGTGTATATTTGATATGAAAGTATTTCTCATATTTTACCCTCACAAAATGTCATTAAATTAATGGTGTCTTAGAGGTGAGAAAATACAATATTTATTTGTATATACTGAGTTTTGATTATCTAATTCCTACAGAAGTCTATACGGGCAATGTCCTTAATGTCATATTCTTATTTAGTGGCAGAGGTTAAATATCTTCCCATTCAAGCACTCATTAAAGAAAATTATTTTTATAATTTTGTTTGAAATCCTTTTGGCATTATTGTTTCTATATTGTAGCAAATTCTTATGGTCCTTATCTATTTACTCTCTTCCTACTGCTTATTCTTAAGCTATTCAATTTTTTTCAAAGATGAAATTTCCTATTCTTAAAGAGTTGGTTTCAAGCATGGTTATTTTAAAAATTTTGGGAAAACGCTGAAAACCTGGTCTCTCTCTTGGTAATTTGGTTCCTAATCATTACTTATCATCTTTCTTCCTAGCAACTGCTGCCTACACATTCAGGCAAGAGAGAAAGAAATGTCTCCTTCAGTAAATATCTCAAATTTCTCAGTTCTATACTCATTTCCAATAATTTATCAGAGTTAAATTTGTTAGAATGCAGAAATTAATGAAAAACCATTGCTTCCTTCATAATAAGAAAAAAATGCTTTTTTAAGACATTTAAGAGTGTAGTATGTAAAAAGTTTAAACAAACTAAGTTGTAAAGAGGAATAAAGAATGAGATCTTGAGTAAAAGCATGTAACTCTTTCTTCTCTGGGGTGTTTTCTGAATGTGGGCATATAGGAGGAAAAGCCGACCTACCATGGGAAGCAGGAATCTAGAAGGGTTTTTAACAGCCATGTAAATGTAATGGTTGACTGGAATGTGGCAGAGGCTGTTCTTTCTACCTATAAGACCTCGCTCATGAAATACTTCCCAAGAGTCTTCATCGTAGAATGCTGGGAACTAGACTGGAAAGGGAGAGACTTATACTTTGATCCCAAAGTTCTGCTAGGATAATGCATGGGTCTCATCCTCAAAACATTCAAAACCAGACATAATGAAAACAAACTGAAATGGCAAACCCATTGCTGAAATAGCACAGCTTCTGGGTAAATCAATATGTATTCATTTCCTCACCTTACTGCCAGAGAAAGGAAGGGGTGTGTTCTCTCTGGGGGAAAATATTTCAGTCTCTGTCTTCTAATATATATAATATCTGACATACATCCACAAATCACAAGACATGTAAAAAAGCAGGAAAATATAACCCCGAATCAACAGCAAAAATAAGAATTAGAAATAGACACATAGTTGCCTCAGAGGTTAGAATTAGTAGGCAAAGAATTTAAAACATTGACATATCAATAACATATCAAAATGTTAAATGATAAATACAATAGCTGAAGAAAAGAATTTTAACAAAGAAATAAAAACAAAGAAGAAAATGATGTAACTAAAAAAATACAATGTCTAAAATTAAAAATTTCTGAATAGATTTAACAATAGGTTGACACAGCAAAATGAAGTATCAGTAAATCTGAATTCAGGTCCATATAACTTATAAAAACTGAAGCACAGAAATAAAAAGAGTGAAAAAAGAAGAGTTGAGCATCAAATAACTTTTCCTAAATATATATAATTTGTAATATCAGTAGAATCCATATTTTTGCTTTAAAAAATGATGTCCCCAGATCTATGATAGTACAGGAGGAGAGAAGAACAGTCTATTTTTTTTCTTTTGTCCTCAAGTTGAGGGATATAACATTATTTTTTTCTCCAAAATATAAGTTTCTTGAGTATATTAATTGAAGTAATATCTATGAAATTCCTACTATGTTCCAGTTTCTGGAAATATATAAGTGAATAACTACTATATTTTAGTGCCTGGAGATAAGTCTATAAACCAAACAGATAAACTCTCCATGCACATACATTTTACTTTCAAGTGGAGGGAAACAGAAAACAAAGTGCGTGTGCAGGTGTGTGTGTGTGTGTGTGTGTGTGTGTGTGTGTGATGATATGTGCTTTAAAAAAAAGTCAAGCAGTCAAATTATACACAAGGGATAGAAGACCATATAATGTTTGAGATAGGATCATCTGAAAATGCTTCTCTGGGGAGTTGGCATTTGAATAGGTCCTTAAAGAAAGTGAATGCCATGAGGATAACTTGGAAAGTGTTTTCAGCAGAAAGGATTGTAAGTGCCAAGACAGTGAAGCAGAGGCATGCATGCAATGTTGAAAGAATGACAGAATTCAGCCTGGCTCCAGTGGAGAGATCAAGGGGACACAAAGTAAGAAAAGCAAGAAAGTTTGCGGAAGCTAGGACTAACAGGGCAGGTAGGCCACGATAGAGACCTGGCCTTTACTTTAAAAGAAGTGGGAAGCCACGTACCTGACATGTTTTAAAAGAATCTTTCTGCTCTTATGTAGAAAGGCAGAATTCAGAGTGTAGACACAAGAAGAACAATGGCTGAGCAATGATGGTGGTAACGAAGGCAGAGAGATGTAATCATAATTTTTAGGTAGCAATAACAGCATTTAAAGATAGATTTGCTGTGAGAGAAAAAGAGGAATTAATACATAAGTTACTTGTAGCTGTTTAAAATATTTTTGGTTAAAAATTTCCATCTCATTTGTGAATTGGCAATGGTTTCCTAGAAAAGTTTTTGAAAAAATAATTTTGAATCAAAATAAACATAAAAAGTTTTGAAACAATTAGTGATATTGACCTTGTGTGGTACTGAAGGAAATAACAATGCCAGGTATTTATAATCCTTAGCTGAGATTAAATAAACTAAAATTTATTTTTATTCGACGATCCATCTGATTTTTCTGTCCTTTTCTATTCTAAAAAGGTCATCAGTCACCCCATTTTTCTTCCATTTATCTATAAAATTCAAATATTTAGTTTGTTACCTCTTCTAGAGACTCTTCATTGTTTTGCTGAGATAAAATTTACATAAACTGAAATGCAGAGAACTGAAGTGTACGATTTGATAAGCTTTGTCAAATGTATATATACATATGTATCCAGGTAACACCACTGAAGATAAAAAAGTTTTTAGGAAAGATAATAGAAGTTTTTTCATACCTTTTCAGTTAGTTCTAACTCTCCATTTGTAATCACTGTTCTGATTTCTATCACTCTAGCTTTGCCTGATTTCAAACTTATCTTGCTTCTTTCGGGCAACATGTTTTGAGATGGAATAATATCATTTTGTGTATCAGTTATTGTTGTTGTTGTTTGTAATTAATGCTGGAGAGTATTCTACTATAAAAATATATCCTAATATGTTTATATATTGATATTGCTATTTGGGTTGTTTTCAGCTTGGGGCTATTGGAAATAAAACTGCAATATACATTCCTATATAAATGAGATTTCTCATTTTAATTCACTTTATTTTGTGATCTCTTCATCACAGGAGACAGGAAGCAGGAGACAAAATTAGGGTTTGTATAAAGGGAGGTCATAAAATTCCAGATAAAGCCAGAATCCTTGAAAAGAGACCCTTTCTTTTCGACTAAAATAAAAATAATCTTATAAAAAGGAAACACAGAGGAAAGCATATTTGTTTCAGACTCTTCCCTGGTAAGAATTTTAAAATGTGAAGGAAGAAATTATCTCTTGATAAACCATACCTAGCTCTCACACAGGTTTTTACAATTGGTGCTATCCGGGTGTTCTGAAAAATCTTTAAATTGGGATTTTAGTTTTAAATTATTCTGGATTGCTTGTTTATCCAGGCACCTAACAGAAGCAAAACCAAATCCTTAAAGGAAAAGTGATGTTTAAGAGCAACTTTGAACATTTACTATAAAGTTCCAAGGATTTCATCTTCCACCTCCTCCTCCCTCCTCACACATATACACAAAGGACATAGTTGAAGAAACCAGATGCTATGAATGAGATTTGACTGAAACAACAAACTCAAGAATTGGCCTCACAAAGTTCGAATACATTGGAATTATCAGATAGAAATCATTAAAAAGATTCTTTGGTGGGGTCCTGAGTGGCTCAGTTGGTTACACATCAGATTCTTGATTGTGCTCAAGTCATGATCTCAGTTTGTGAGATGGAGCCCCAGGTCTGGGCTCTTCACTGACAGTATGGAGCCTGTTTGGGATTCTCTCTCTCTCTCCCTCAATCCCTCCCCTGCTTCAAAATAAATAAACTTAAAAAAAAAAGTTTGTTTTTTATGATTGAAGAAATCAAAAAGGGTACAGAATGCATAGCTAAGAAACAGAAAATAACCAAATTTGAAAAAGATCCAAATATAACATTGAAAAATGAAAAAATATAATAATTAAAACTCAAATCTCAATATGCAAGCATAAGAGAAAATCGTACACATACGAGAAGGAAAATTCATAAGCAAGAAAGTGGATTAAAAAAACAACCTAGAATGGAGCAGAGAAGGATAAGGAAGTAGAAAATATGAAAGAAATGTGCAAAGGCCTGGATAATGCAATAGAGCTTTCTAATATACAGAGTTTCAGAGCGAGAGAATAAAGAGCACATAAAAGTGTGCATCTCATATTTCAAAATTGCAAGTTGCTGTGTTTTTCCTTCCTCACACAATTTCTAAAACTTGAGATATAATTTAGATTGCATAAAATTTACCCTGAAAGTATCTAATTCAGTGGTCTTTACTATATTTACAAAATTGTGCAAGTATCAGCACTATCTAGTTCCAGAACATTATTATCATCCCTCAATAAATCCCATAGCCATTAAGAGTCACTCTCCATTCCCCTTCACGTCTCTATGGAATTGTCTATTTTTACATTTCATATAAATAGAACCCTCCAGTACGTGGCCCTTTGTTTCTGGCTTCTTTCGCTTAGCTTAACCTTCACGAGGCTCCCCCACATTGTAACCAGTATCAGTACCTCATCCTCTTTTACAGTTGAATCATATTCTACTCTATGGATATACCACATTTCATTTCTCCATCCATCAGTGGAGTTATCATTTGACTTGTTTCCATTTTTTGGCTACTATGAACAACGCTGGTCTTGTTTTGTTTGCTCTTAGGGATGTTCTACTACCAAGCCCTAACTACCATCTCTCTCCCAACACCAGTCTTTAGCAACTATATCTGCCATTCCCACCTTCAAATGTATATTGTTCTGACACCACAAAACTTGTCCTAGTTTATGTTCAGATGTAATTAAGTATAAAATACATAAACCCACTTTTATAAATGGATTTTAGGGGCATCGCCATGTTGGTATTTAGGTTGGATGTAAATATACTCAAAATTTCCCATGCCTTCACCAGCACCAGGAGTTTTCAAAGCAGAAATAAAAAAGCTAAACTATTTTAACTGCTATTAAAACAATGTGTCCTGGAGTAGATTCCTTATTGCTCTCTAAGGAAATTACATTATTCATATTGTATTGTTTTTATTTTCTCCCTTAGAATTCTATGGAGAAATTTGGACCAAAATTCAATATAAAAAATCTCTAGTAAGCAAAATTATTTTTAAATGAATTCTGCTTATCCTCCATTAGAGATACCTACTCTCTCTGGTCTAAGTAGCATCTGATTGAGAGAGATTTTAAGTGACACTAGGGTATGATCAAATAGCTTAACTGGGCAAAGAGGAGCTTAACAGAATGAAAGACATGCTTCAGTTTTAACTATAGTCTTATTTCTGTCCTAGTTCACAAACCTTCAAGCATGCATTGGAGTATGCGTCCTTTCTCCTTCGCTTAACATCTGATATGCACAACCAAAGCACTCACAGCTGGTACTGATCAGGCCAAACACTCAAAAACTTACATCAGTGAAGCAAGGCCGGGGGTCAGACATCCTTGGCAAAACTTGCTAAACATTTTTGTAAAATTACTTGCAGATTCATCAAGTTACCAGTAATTTTTCTGCATGAATGAGATCCAAAATGCATTTGTGTGCCTGTGGATGTGCTTTTTAAACTCAAACAAAAAGTAAATAATTGCCCAATTTGCATTACTGAAAATATGGGACCTGAGGGGGGGTGTGTGTGGGAGGGGTAAATTAAGTGGAAGGGAAAAAATGAGCATTCCCAGAGAACAGCTATTCTAGAAGTTGCCGGGATAACTTTTAAAAAGAAAATGACCTTCAGAGTTGGAAGTCCATTTGAGGAAGGGGTGAAAAAAAAAAGCCAGGGCTGTGATCCAGAATAAAAAAGGAAATAGAACTGCTTTAATTTTGCCCCTAAAGCAATGGAAATTTATGGTGTGCATTTGGATGTGGATTTTATATATTTTTTACTACCCTGGTGGGTAAGCTGAAAAAATCCATTTCATCCATTTTATGACATTATGGCCCTTTGGATTGAGATTCAGGCCATTGGCAAGAAACATTAGTTTGGTTGGGCAAAAGGTTAGTCCAAAATTAAGGCACTATTCTCACTTAGCTGGCTTGCCAAAGGGCTCTTCACCCACGTGCACTTTGAAACAATGAGAAGGTAATGATTTGATTCATAGATAGTTTAAGCTTGTGATCACTATGTCCGATAATTTACTGTCACAGAGTAAACAAATCTTATTTGCTTACCTATGAAATAAGCAGAAAATATAGGAAATGTTTGAAAATTAAAGTTTACACTCAAGCTACTTTTTGTTTGTACTGCTTCAACAGAGCTCTTGGTTCTCATCCCTGGGAATACATTCTTTGTTTTCCTGCATTTTCCCCCTTATGCCTTTTGTTGCTTGCTTTGCCCTTGAATTAATGTAATTGCTTACTATCTGAATCCATTTCTCATTGACAAGAGGGCCCATTTCTTATTCATTTTAGTATTTCCAGTGTCTGGCATATAGTAGCTACTCAGTGAATATACCCAGACTAAATCACTCATTTGCAGCGATCAAGATTATGAAAAGGTTGTCCTGCAAACTATATTAGCTAAGATTAAGGTAATTAGTCCTTGTTTAGAATCCTTTCTCTGAAACCATATAAATCCCTTGAGTTTGGAACATTTTCTGGAAGAGTTCAGTGGATTGGCTTTCCTTGAGAGACAGCCAACATTTTTTCTCTTGATCCATAATTGGAATAAAGTGGAGACAGCCATTTAGATGTTCTTTCAGAAGTTGCTAAATTAACCCAGACTCACAAAACAAGGGAGAGGAAGAGACAGGCAGGGAAAGGAAGGAGAAGATAGAAGCAGAAAGAAAGAGAGGCAAAGAGAGGGGAAGATTGCCTTTGAAATTTACTGCTGTGTTTGTCTTAAAACATTAGCACCTTTTATGTAATTGTAATTTTGGCCCTAAATTTTATTTTTACCACATGTGTCTTATTTTAAACTAACTTCCAGAACTTTGCCATGAAATATTCCTAGTCTGGCATCACACCTGGGTCCGGTTCAAAAACCTAACTACTTGTAGACCTCATGCTGAAGCCTCGTGTTCTCATGCCAGGAAAAACAGTCATTGCGATTTACCATCTGGATCCAATGTACTCTTTTAATTAATTTTTTATATTTTTGAATTATTGTGCAAAAAAATCACAACAGTAAGAAGGAAGGGGTAGTGAAAATCATTTAGAAATTTAAATAAGAATTTGAACAGAGTAAACTCAAGTTTTTATTTCATAACTTCCTGATTTTAACACTATATATGCCCACAATGGGCAACATTCTCGGAATGTAACTAATTGCTCATCAATAGTCAGACATGAACCTGAGATGTGTCCATCTTACGGCACATATTCTGTATTTCAAATACACAACTAATAGGATGTAGCTTATCAGCAATTTTTGCATCATCAAAACGCAATATTTAAAAATAATTTTTGAAACTTTGGATGATATAACTTTGGATGTATCTTCCCTGCTCTCTAATTACAAACCATTTGCAGTTATAATTATAAACACTATTTAGAATGATCAATGATCTTTTTTTTCATTTCTACATCACTTTTTTTCCCTCAATCACTTTTTTATACATACCTGTCTGTGTTCCGCATTTGCCCACTTACAAGCCGTATTGAGTTCTGTGGTGCATCAACACAACAGATAAAAGAATACTAACATGCATCTTTTTAACAAAATGGGATGGTCCAGTTTTTAATCACAAATATTGCATGGTAACGTGCTTTTTGTTGGATGACTAACTGCATGAGAAAACCCGATTTCTTTTTCATCCTTAGATATCTATTGTTTACTTACTGATTTTTGAATTCAAGAAAATTCATCTAAGATATTGTCATGTGAGTGTTTATAATCTGAAATTTTGCTTACGTGGTGAATTTCGCTATCAACATTAGAGTACAGAGTGGTCCTGTCCGTTGGCATTTATTTCCGAATCCTCTTGCAGTTGTGAAATACCTTCCTTTTTCAATTTTCTTCTGTTTTGCATTATGGACTGAACATGAAAATTCTGATTTCAAAAATTGTGTTCAATTAAAACTAAAAGTAAACTACAAAGATGATGTCTGTGGTCTCCTTTTATACCATCTCAAAAGATGATGCAATACTTTGAAGAACACAAGAAAACCGAAGGATGACATATTAGTGATTATTTATTTCAACATTTACTATGCTTCTGGGTGACTTAATTATTCTTCTGTTTGCCTATTATTTAATTTTTTAAGTATACCTGGAGATAATTGATAAGTAATGAGAAAATAATTCCTAGAATGATTAAATGCAAAATGTTTCAAGATCTGGGAAAAAATGAAATCACGAAGAACTTGTAAAGTATCTCAGACAAAGTTTCCAATGGATCCAAATGATAATTACAAAACACACTGAATTTTATTCTAGCTTAATAAAACATATAAATCTTTATTCTTTGGAAGATCCCTAAGCAATAACACAAGCCATGAAATACCAATACTTACAAATAGAACTATTCTAAACAAGAAATTCAGAAACTAAACCTGGGTCAGATGAATCCTGATGGTGTGCTGAGTTAATCAGACACATAACAAATACTTTTGAACAGCAGAAATTAGCTGTATATATTTGTGAGCGTGTTGAAATACACTATTTATTCTACTTTCTGTACGATACTGGGGCTAGCACTCTGGTGTTCTGCTTTCATTATACTCATTGCAACGTTCCTTAAAAATCCAATTCTGCATCAGTTTTCCTCTGGATTAAGTCCTGAGGACTTTGATCTAGTTCAGTGCCCCCATAGGTGGAAGAGTGTGAAAATCTTGATTGGGTAAACAACTTGAGCTTTTGATGTGAAAATAAATAGCTTCCAGGGAAATAGGACCAAAATATATTTTATTTTCCTGGCTCTGTCTGTTTTTCTTTTTTCACTCAGAAACTCTACCTGCATACAAATCACCTCTCTCCCACATTATATATGGGAGCACCTAGTGGGCACCTCGTACGTGTTCAAGAAAATATTCACTCTCTTGTAGGCACAGTGCTTCTTGGGATTCCACTATTAGGAATAGCCAGCATTTTTGCCAGTAGTTGCTGGCCCAAGTGAAAAGTCTCATTGATAAACCAAGTCCATAATTTCTACATTGATAGATTCTCTAAGTCTTCAGGGTATCAGTGCTACAGAGGAATGTAAATGCCTATTTTCTCTTTGCATATAACCATCTATTGGAGGGATCCCAAAGAAGTAGCATTTGGGCCCAAATGAATTATAGAGTTCAGGGGAGCATCATGTCCGGCTTTTACCTACCATTCTCTCTCACTCTCCTTTTGCCCAGAAAGCATTCCATAGGGGTGAACAGGGCTACTGAGGTGAGGCCACCTACAAACACTGTTTTTCTCTGAGAGTGATTAAAAGTATCTAGCTCCTTCTTAGTTTTATCATATCCTGATAGGTTTCTGCAATCTCCTTGCAAAGAAACTTCTATGGAGTCCCCTTAAATAGTTGCTCAGATAGTCTGCATAAATCTCATTGGAATATGCTCTTCTCCCTTGGAAAATTCAGATGAGGTACAAATCTAACTCATTTGGGTCCATCCAAAAATTTGGCAAAGATACCCCAGATTTCTTAAGTATTGTGGTGCAAAGTAAAAGGCAATAGCTTAAACTATAATTCCTTTGTAGTAAAATCTAAACAAAATCTGTTATTTGGGGGTGCCTGGGTGGCTCAGTTGGTTAAGGATCTAGACTCTTGATTTCGGCTCAGGTTATGATCTCACTGTTCACGAGTTCAAGCCCCACATCAGGCTCTGCGCTGATAGTGCCTGCTTGAGATTTTCTGTCTCCCTCTCTCTTTGCCCCTGCCCGCCCCCCTCATTCTCTCTCTCAAAAAATAAATAAATAAGCATTTAAAAAACAAACAAAAAATCTTGTTATTTCTTTCTGTCAATAAATGTTGTACATCCTTATGTCAGAATTTGAAGAACAAAACGTGTGAAGAAGAAAAGATGAGCTATATTATACTATGATCGTGATTGTTAATCTGAGCTTGAGATAGACAGAAAAAAGAGAGAGAACAGTATTTTATTCTTAAACTTGAAATTCATTTGTCTTAACTTTTTATGCTTTGACAGTATTTTGGTTGGCTACTTAAAACATGTTGAACAAAATAATTATGTGAAATGCTCAGTTTTACAAAGTTGGCATCACATTGTAAATTCGGTTTCATATCCTCTTTTTTTCATTTAAATTTATATTTGAGCATTTACCATGTCATTAAACATTATCTGAAAATACAGTTTTAATGGCTTCATAATAGACTATTGTAAGGAAATACATAATATATTTAACTAATCTATTGTTAGACATATAAATTGTATCCAATTTTTTACTATTATAAAAATGTTAGAAACAGTCTTGTATGTAAGCTTTTGACTGCATTATCTCTGACTGTTATTTCTCTGGGATGGATTCCTTGGAATAGAATTACTACCTCAAAGTTTATGAATATTTCTAAGGCTTTTGAACACATTGCTAACTTTCCCTCCCTAATGGGTATATGCGTTTACAGTTTGTTAAGTGCTCTTCAAAGCATTGATTCCAAATCCAACAAACTCTTGGAACGCTTTGTTTTCTTCTACTCTCAGGCTGAGACATTCAAGAGATTTCAGATCAGATGTTCATCTAATTATTCATTTAGCTGGCTTTTCTTCCCAGGGAGGAGCAAAAATGTGTTTGCAGCCAAGAAATTCTGGTCTTTCAGCATTTGCTCTGGATTATTAAGATAATTTGACCTAATCAAAAGATTTCATTTAAAAGTGAGAGATTATGCCTCTTGGCTGGGTGGCCTCATTATTTAGATCTATAGTTCCTCCCGTTTTCAAGAGTCTGTTTGGGGCAAAGTAAAGTTACCTGTCATCCATCCACACACATTTTTTGGAAGGGAAGAATTAATAATAGTGCTGTTTGTGTAAATGCTGAAGGTGAGGCTTAGAGAGTTTTGCACCACGTGACACGTGAAATATGTGGTAGAACCAGGATTCAAACCCAGGTCTATCTGTCAGTAGAGCCCCTGTGAAGTCCTCTGTTACTATTCTTGTTACATAATTATTAGAGTTGTGGATTTTTGTGATATAAGCAAAGCTCTTATTGTGGCTGAATCCTAAACATTTGGCATTAAACCAGATTGGAATAGAGGGGTTTATTACTTTCTCTCTGCATTCAATCACTCATGTATTCAGCCCTGTTTATTCAGCATCGCCTATGTGCCAGATCTTATGTGAAACACTGTTCTTCAAGATACCTGGATTTGTAATTCAGGAAGCCCAAGTTTATTTTGGTCAAGGAATATTAAATTCCCTACATCTACTGTGTCAAAAAGTACAGCACACTGGCAAAGATGAGCAGCCCCAAAGAAATCCCAGCTTTTGCTGATGTCAAACTTGACACTTTATATGCTCCAATTTCTCTAAATTAACACAGTGAATACTCTGAAGAGCCTTTACTATTGTTATTTGTCAGGCCTCAGATTCTTCCCCATTTATTTTCTCCCAAGATATTCTTGCCTACCTCTATATTGTTCAGTGTGTTTAGGAAAAGGAAATAGCAAAGTGATGTGGTGTATCAAAAAAAAAAAATAATAGTAACAGCAAATGGAGAAAAATGGGGCTGAATGCATAAGGAAACCACACTTCAGGTGACATTGATTTGTATCCAGGAATGCCTAAAAGGCTCTCTAGTGATTCTAAATACTTAAGAGCATATTCATTTCCTTCTAGAAGAAACCAAAATTACCCAGTAATTTAATTCTTATTGAACAAGAAAGGCAGCCAGTTACAGACACACATACCCATAAACTCACTGGTTTTGCTTTGCCTGTTTCCATGTGCTTGAGATGGAAGGGTTAGAAATATATTTACACAATGTGAAGTGAGGAGGCACACTTCAACTATTGTTAGCGTGGCCTTGGGCTTCTTGGAAGGTCAACTGATCCATCAAGGAGTTGTAGCCAAATTGCCTCCGACAGAATATTTTCTCTTCGAGAAGCAGACAAATGCCTTTCACGCAAACTTGCTCTTCTCAACAATAGCGATAAAGGTACTGGCCGCAGAGTGAGTTAATAAATCAAAGAAGGGGTCAGAAAACTTTTCAGAACACACTTGCATTCCTTCTCTTCAGTCTTCCTTTTATCTGCCTTTGTTCCTGTTCCTGACAGAGTTGTTTATTGTCTCCTGAAGTGTTGTAGCATGTTTAAAAAAATTATTTACATCCCTCTTTTACATAGAAAGGTATCTCCTATCGGATTACTGACAGATCTGTTTCGGCAGGAGAACACCATCTGAAAAAGTTTACTGTAAGGTGTAAAAGATAGTTTACATGCTCTATTTTTAAATAGCCAACACCTTTTCCATATGAAATGAAGATAGTATCAGAAATAGACCTACCAGAATAAGAGTGACCTTTGCTGGAAAATACTGTCTTAATCTTTTATTCAAAATGCATAGCTTTCTAGTGAGGAAGAGGTCTTTCTGTGGCTACAAAAAAACTTCTCCTAATGTAGATTTTCCTCCCAGGTTCTTTGCAGAAAACAACCTACCTGATTTGTACAAAAGAACACTGCTCTCTAGTGGAATGAGGGGAAAGAAATCCATTACCTCATTCACTTGCTTTTCTTGCCTTCTTGGCAGCCGCTTACGAAAGGCGGCTGAGCCTTGTCCTGGACTTATGACATGTTATGATATATGGCTACAATTATTGTGATATTATATTGTGAAGCGGTTTTGCTCTTGTAATCAAGCAAAAATCTTTTTCCCCCAAACCTTCTTTTGTAAATTGAAACCAGTAGGCCTCCCCATCTTTTACTTCTCAGCTGCTGCCTGTACCAAAAAGAAGGAAAAAAAAAAAAAAAGCCTGCAACTAATAATGATTTAATTTACACAGGAACTCGCAATAATTTAACTCACATCAGGTTAATTTGAAAGTGATTAATGGCAGCATTTATGGGGCTGGAAATTTTTAATAATGCTTTACTTGTGAATTTATGGCATCAGTGTTCCAGACCGTGGGATGCCTTTATTGTTGTGCTCATCGTCTATCTCCCCCATCCCCACACATGATGTTCATCCCTCCCTTTTCTAGCGATAGAAAGGAATAGATTTGCAATGCCACATTTTCTGTCTCAGTGGGAGGGGCTACAAAATTAGTACAAATTTGCTCAGATGGAGAATTCTTCTCCCCTGGAATTACTGTGCCATCCACATTGTTTTTAATGATACTTGCCGGATTGTGGGCTCCCTTGATAACTTTGATCACCATGCTCATACATTCGGAGCTGGCCAGCATAGACTGGACTTTCTGGATTTGCCCTAGTGGTTTCATACCACTGAGCTGACACAAATGCGGTTAGGAATATATAGTAACAATGCATTCCAAACAGATACACACATTTGCAGAAATTAAACCTGCAGCTGGCAGACTCAAAATTTATCATCAACATGCCTTATTCCTAGGGCCCTAAAAAGTAGGATGGTTCTTCTCTGCAGCCTCCCCATCTTTGAAGGTCAGGCGAAGCCCTGATTGGCTCACGATCATCATATAAAAATGCACATACATACACGGTACCAAGTAAGGATGCATAATTGCCCCTTCTCACCACCACCACTTCTGAATTCTATGCTTCATGTGATTGGCATTGCAGAGAATTTCAGTATAAGACCATAAGTAACAATTTGAGGAAGGAAGCAATAGTTGGTTTCAGAGTTGGTTGGGAGCAAGGTGAGTTAGAGGCCTCACACCCTTACACTCCTAGTCTGTGGTATACACTAAGCTCATCCCACAGCTTTCTCAAGTTCCAAGGATCATCGTATAGGGTGGCGAGGAGCAGGAGTCAATAGCAATATAAAAACAAAAACAAAAACAAAAATGATTTTTGTGAGAGTGAAAAGCATACTTCTCTGTTGTCATATCTAATTTTACTTTCTCTCCACCCCTGACATCTGGGCACAATTAGTAATCTCTAATTGAAAAACCCTTCCCAAAAGCAATAGTCTGTTATAGAGACTATAGTCTATAGAGTCTATAGAGACTATAGTCTATAGTCTGTTATAGAGAAGGTAGTAAAATGATGCTTCAAAAAGTTATTTTCTCCAAACCAGAGAAACAAAGCTAAGCTTCAAAATTCTGGTCAATGGGATGTGTTGGTTACCATTTTCATGTGTGTGCAAACAATGGGACCATTGTTCAGGTGGTGAAGGCTGCCATTGAAAGTAGGCCTTGTGGGGGCACCTGGGGTGGCTCAGTTGTTTGAGTGTTTGACTCTAGGTCTCAGCTCAGGTCATGATCTTGCAATTCATGAGTTTGAGCCCCATGCTCCGTGCTGACAGTGTGGAGCCTGCTTAGGATTCTCTCTCTCTCTCTCTCTCTCTCTGCCCCTCCCTTAATTGTGCGCTCTCTCTCAAAATAAATAAACTTTTATAAAAACTTAAAAAAATTTCTTACGGGAAAAACAATTTTTATGGGCATCAAATAGTGCAATATATGAGGATTCTGAAAAAATATACTACACATATTGAAGAGTATGAATACTATCTTGGCTCTATGTCAAAAAAGCCAAGAGGAACTCTATTTCAGAGTATGTGAACTCTGTTTGGTTTCTTAATCTCTCTGAGCCTGTTTCTGCTTCAGGGTAAAAGTAATAGTAACTAATTCACTCAGAGGGTTGTTGAGAAGTCTGGAGATAATATATGCCAAGCATCTGGAGTAGTATTTGGCACATAATAGGGGCCCAGTAAATAATAAGTGAGATAAAAAATATGCTTGATAAAAAGAGTTAGAGATAGTGCATGGCAAGTACTTAGTTCAGGTCTGGTCATACAATAGGTGCACCATAAATGTGAAGTGGGATGATAATGATAGTGACGGTAATCAGCTATTGATGATGATGATGAGGATGATGATGACGACAGTGATAAAGTTGATGACAATTATAGAAAAGAAATACTGTATATGATAGCTGAAAATTTTTAGCTGGAGGCAGTGAGGTGTCTTCAAAAGAATCTAATGTATTTGCGATTGAAAACTGATTCCACTTTTTAGTCCTGTTTTGACCTTGAGCAAGTTATTAGCTACTCTGAGTCTAGATTTTCTCAGCTGTATAAGTTTTGGTGCAGCTTAAAGGAGATATCACTAAAGCATGTGATCCGGCAACTGTTATCTAGTAGATTCTGGATATATATTAGCCCCTTTCTCCCCTCCTTCTGCCTTTAGCACACTTATCCAAAGTAGCTTGTTTTATTTCATTTGCTTTCAAGTTTTGTATGTTGGGATGCTCACTTTCTTATTCTGGGAAAGGTAATTGCTTGGCTTTATATATTTAGAGGTTCATATTCCATTGGTCAGAATCATTTGAGACCAGTTATATGCACACGGAGTCGTGGGAAGAAGAATCCCCAGCTGAGAAGTCATTTTCCAGCAACAAACTCTACAGAAGAGTCTATAGTTGACAGCAAGTCATATTTTCCACAGCCAGCTTCTCTTCTCAACTATCCATGCCTTTCCTCTCAAACACAGTACATACTCCCCATATCCCCAAGGGAGGCAATCAACTCCTGTCCCTCCATCTAACTCAAAGTCCAGGATCTCCAGGAGTTGCATAGTCCTACCGTAATGTCTAGACCTGCCTTCTCAAGGTCCAGTAGCCTAAGATCTAAAAGAACAAGTTATCTGCCACTTTCTATGGATTTATCATTAAATAAGAATAGAGGAGATGCAGGATACTCACAAAGAAAAATTAAAAAAAAATTTAAAAGGAAGATTATATTGATAGCAACTGTAACATCCCCCTACCTTGAGGTAGTTCCTGAAATAGCCCAGAATTCTTGGACCTTGTTCAAATTCTCCATGAACTCAGGCTTGGAACAATCTGAGGTTTTCCCTCATCCATTATCCTCCATGGCCATATTTGAAGTGGAAATTGGGACCAATGCACAACTTGGAAACTGTACAATTCCTGCAGGCTGTTTCTTACCCATGAAAATATGAAATATCAAGAGTTGCTTTAAAGTTTCATGGTTCAAAGGGGATTTTTAAAAGTTTAGACTTGTGGTCTCTTTGGCAATACAGTTTCTTCCACAGTTTAGAAGAAATCTGATCCATTTCCTTGCAGAGAATTCTATATTCCAATAACCCCTGATAATGTTCAACTTCACCTGAGACCTGTGTCTCTGAAAAAGAGTGATAGTTAAGAAGTTCTTCACACTGTTGTGTTCTGGGAAACAACTTATTGCAACAAACCACACTTCCTCATATGACTTTAGATAAGACTCATAGATGCCTCCCCTGCTTATCTATGACAAGGTCTCCTGCAGGCCTTTAAAATTCCCATTTTCACCTCATAAATGATTAGCTGAACTGTTTGCTCTCACTGACCAAGCTGAATGCCCAATAATTTGATTTGTCCAAACTTCAGTTCAGGCTTCTTTCCTTCTTTTCATGTCCCCAAACTTTGTCTTGCCCCTAAGTTTCCACAAGCACTGAAATGCAGAATGACTGTCCTTAATGGCCCCTTCTGAGAATCAGCTAACTGGAGAGAAAAATGTTTTCAGTCCAACTTTTCAATCATGCCACTCATCTCACTCCTACTTCTTTCTAGCCTTGTTAACTCCCCTTATAGAAGGAAAGCTTCATGAACATGGACCACATCTCTCCCAAGATTTGGGCAATTCTCAGCCATTATTTCTTTAGGTAATCTTTCTGCCCCCTTTTCCATCTCTTCTCCTCTGGAACTCCCACATTATGTAAATTCTTTCACTTGAGGCTATCCCATAAGTCACACAGACTTTCTTCACCCTTTTTCATTCTTTTTTCCTTTGTTATCTGACTAGATAATTTCAAATGATTTGTCTTTGAGTTCACACATGTCTGCTGCTTACTCAAGTTGGTTGTCCACACTCCCTATTGCATTTTTCATTTCATTCATTGTATTCAGCTCCAGAATTTGTTTGGTCTTTCTCAAAAAAAAAATTAATGTTTTATTTATTCTTGAGAGAGAGAGCATGAGCAGGTAAGGGGCAGAGAGAGAGAGGGACACAGAATCCAAAGCAGACTCCAGGCTCTGAGCTGTCAGCACAGAATCTGATTCAGGGCTTGAACCCACAAACTGTGAGATCATGACCTGAGTGGAAGTCGGACGCCCAACCAACTGGGCCACCCAGGTGCCCCTGGTTCTTTCTTATTATTTCTAGTTCTCTGTTTAACTTCTCATTTTGTTCTTGTATTGTTTTCCTGAGTTTGTTGTCTTTTTGTGTTTTCTTGTAGTTCCCTGAGCTTCCTTTAAAACAACTATTTCAAATTCCATGTCTGACATATTGTAGATAACCATTGCTTTGGGGCCAGTCATGGAAAAATTATTGTATTCCTTTGATGATGTCATGTTTCCTTGAATTTTCACATTCCTTGAAGTCTTACATTGCTGTCTTCATAGGTAAAGCAGCAGTCACTTCTTCCAATCTTCTTTACTGACTGGCTTCAGGAAAGGAATACCTTCACCTGTCAGCCCTGCTAGAGATTCTAAGGCTTTCTAAGACCTTTTCTACGGATACTCATGCTTCACAGGGTGGAGGTAGGGATGATTCTTAAGATTGTATTTTGGGGGCACCTGGGTGGCTCAGTTGGTTGAGTGTCCGACATCAGCTCAGGTCATGATCTCACGGTGTGTGGGTTCAAGCCCCACGTCAGACTCTGTGCTAACAGTTCAGATTGGGGCCTGCTTTGGATTTTGCATCTCCCTCTCTCTCCACCCCTCCCCTGCTCATGCTCAGATAAATAAACATTAAAAATATTTTTAAAAAGATTATATTTCTTCTCTTGATCCTGCAAAGCCAAGGTGGGTGCTGACAGCCTCCTGTTTGCTTTCCCTAGGGTGCTTGCTGAATGCTCAAGTTTGTGTGCTTTCTCCCAATCCCACTGAGTTGTGCCAGCTTTCTGTGCATATTCACTAGCTTTCTGCGAAGGAGAATATTCATTGCCCTCTGGGGCCTGCACAGGGAGCCAGCTGTGGGATATGTGTATGGGGGGGGGCGGGGGGGAGTGAGGCATGCAGAACACTGAAAATGCCTGTGGGCCATTTGGTGCAGGGGACAATCTGTAGGTGAGGCATCCTGGCAGCTCATGGGCAGGCTTCCTCAGGAAGTGCATGAAGTAGTATGGTCCATATGTCTTTGATGTCTTCTGAGCCCTTCCTGCTATACCCCCAAACTCTCCCTGCCTATTAGTCATGTGGATCACCTCAGTATTCTGAATCAGGTGAGAAAGAAGGGGGCCTCTTTGGCAGCAATTGACACATAGGAGGAAGCCAGGCACTCACTCACATACTCTCACCCTCCCCTGTGGGAGGCATCATGGGTCAAGGCATCTCTCTTGGCACTGAGCTGTACCATCTTGGAGTAGTGTGGTGGGAGTAAAGTGAAACTGGTCCTCTTACTCTATTCAATGTCCAATCTCAGATTGTTTTGCTCCAGTGGTGTAGTAGAACTTTTCTGCTAGACTCTTTCACTCCCACAAAAGTACTCTTGTGTGTGGTGATTGTCAAAATCAATTTTTTTTTTTTTATTCCACCATCTTGCTGATGTCACTCTCCAGAAGGCTAGTTTCTTAATCTGATCTTGGCCATGAGTCATTTTATCCAACTAAGAAGTGTAATGGGCCTTGGAAGTTTCAGGACAAATGGAAAATCTCACATATGTTAATCCCAGTCCTTTTATGAATCTGAGTAAACCTATCCACAAGGTGTCACATTGAGTTCCTAAATATGTTCTACAAACTGCCCCTAAAATGAAACCTGAAATAGCACAAGACGATTCACAGTGATGAGGTAGCATGAATAGCACTGTAACCTATATAAGAGACATTGAAAGAGTTCTTGGAATATATATGTAATACATACATATGATATATGCTTATATGTGAATACATGAATATACACACATATATACACAGTAAAAAGACAATATAAACAATAAAAAATAAAAAATTATTGATCCATTACTTTTAAAAAAGTATTTGAGTTGCATAAAATAAAAAATAAATCAACTTAGATGAGCATAAAATCATAGGAATCTTGTAATAAAACAGGGTGAAGATGAAAATACAAATATCTAGGGGTGACTGGGTGGCTTAGTCAGTTAAGCATCCAACTTTGGCTCAGGTCGTGATCTCATGGTTCGTGGGTTCATGCCCCACATCGGGCCCTGTGCTGACAGCTCAGAGCCTGGAGCCTGCTTCAGATTCTGTGTCTTCCTTTCTCTCTGCCCCTCCCCTGCTCATTCTCTGTCTCTCTCTGTGTCTCAAAAATAAATAAACGTTAAAACATTTTTTAAATAAAAAAATAAAGTACAAACATCTAAAAGCATGGATTAAGAAAGGGTCGTTAGCTTTGATCTCTTCAAAACATAGACAAAAGGAGAATTGGTTTGGTTTGATCACACAATTCTAAATATATAGTAAGAGTAAGTGTTACGAGTAACAGGAAGAAAAAATAATTTGGGATCTGGAACTGCGATTCTTTTGGTAAAAAGTGAAGCACCGATAATGGAAGGTCTTTTGTTCTGTAGAGCATATTGACAAGTTGGGGCATTCGTGTTAGGGAATAAGAAATGTGTAAAGCTTTGTTTCTCCCCATAACAGAAAAAAAAAATGTGGAGCTCATGAAGCCACCTGGGGTGGAAGGTAAGACAGTAAGATGACAAAAGGCTTTGTGCACATGATCTGAACCATCTTTGGCTTCCAAAATTTTGAATAAAAGTTACTAAATTCAGGGGCGCCTGGGTGGCTCAGTCGGTTGAGCATCCGACTTCGGCTCAGGTCACGATCTCACGGTCCGTGAGTTCGAGCTCCGCGTCGGGCTCTGGGCTGATGGCTCAGAGTCTGGAGCCTGCTTCCGATTCTGTGTCTCCCTCTCTCTCTGCCCCTCCCCCGTTCATGCTCTGTCTCTCTCTGTCTCAAAAGTAAATAAACGTTAAAAAAAATTAAAAAAAAAAGTTACTAAATTCAAGAAAAGCTTTTGTTTCTTGAAGGAAACAATAAAAGTGTTGTTATTGGTTGTAAGTGTGCAGAGTAGAAGAAAGATAATACTAGGAGTCTAAGAATTGCGTGTAGAAGAACAATGAAAACATATACTCTTAGAAATATCCAACACCATGGAGAGGACTTTTACATACTCTATGACTTGGAATATTACTATTAAGGAAATTGTATAGTTATATCTTAGGGGAAAATAATACCTTAGTCAAAAAGTTTAAGAGGAGAGACAACTTTTGTCTTCATTCTTTACATTTATATCCTCAAAAATGGAGACTGAAACTCTATGGTAAAGTGTGACTTTGAAAATAAAGCCTTAAAAACTTGTAATATTAAGTCATCCCTTAAAATTGGCTTTGATAAAGGACAATTATATGAACCTTTAATTATAACTTTGAAAATTCAGCGCTATGGAGGATCTGAGGAATATTACTTAGACATACATAATTCGGGGGCTCATATTTGATAAAGAAAGTCAGCATATTCCTAAACCCACCATGAATTAGTGTGATACATTATACATTAATACATTTTTATTTAGGGGTGAGAAGTTGAAAGATTGTGTAACAGAAACAGTTTTATTTAAAGGAAAATGTTCTAACCTTCCCCATAATTATAGAGTTCAGGCACTTTTTCCATAACAAAACAAAACAAAACAAAACAAAACAAAACAAAACAAAACAAAGCAAAGCAAAACAAAAACCTGTCCATTGATGGAAATACTTGAAATCAACAACAAAAAGATCAACATGGCAAGTAGCAATTAAGAATATGTTTAACACAATGGGTTTTAGGGTAACAAAACCAAAAAAACCCTACAGCCAAAAAGGAGAGAAGAATGGGTTCTATAAACAGTAACAATAGCCATAAACTGAATGAAGAGGTTTACATGTAAACCATTCGGAAAAGACTAATCAGACAGCTCCATCATTGTGTCTTATGAGGCTCTGCCTCAGAAAGGCAATAACACATACCATCTGAAACACAGGAAATTAATGATTATGAGGTTCGTGGTTTCTGCAATTCCAGGTTAGTATCATTATTTCAATTTTTAATATTCCCATTCTTTGTAATGAGTTTTGCATTTTCTTCAATTTTCTTTGGGCAAATATAATTTCAATTCCACATAACTTAATAGGGAAATTGTGTTAGGATACTATAGGAATAAAAGGTGCCCTTCATTTTCTTTCTCTTTTTTTCTTTCCCTAGGGGAAAAACATAGTATAAGAAATACTAAAATGAAACTTCACTACAAAATATGGTACGAAGTTTTTACATTGCTATTATTGGGGGACAGGCCCCAATTCCACCATATAAATAAAGTTCTCTCTATCACTCAAAAATGCTGAGATTTCTGGGTGCATACTAGAAAGTTTCCTTTATCCTCCTAAGGTATTTTTGCCTTTAATTGGGATCAGCTGCCAGATTTTTAGGGCAGCTGAAGGACGGCAGACAGATTTACTTTGGGTATGGACTTTCTCTGTCTCTGCTCTGTCTCTGTCTTGCTCTCTCTCCACACATATAGACAGAAACTTGCGAAACTCCAACACTCTCATGCCTTCTTCCACAAACCAACAAAATTTCCAAAATATCCCCACATTTCATGCTTCTAAGCGATCATGCAGAGCTCTAAATGATCTTTTAACCCTGCAATTGATGCAAACATACATTAATACATCACATGCCCCCGCTACATGCTTCTGGAAATGTGGTCATTTTCATGTCACATGTGTGATATTGTGCCTCCGCCTAGCCTCTTCATAACTCGGAAGTGAGGAAATGAGATTCCTCTCTGGGCACTGAAACAGCAAAATTAACAGAGATCAGATCAGACTCCATCAGAGATATGCAGCCACCTACATGCAACAGCCCAGCTTTGTGGTCAAGAGCACAGGCACCAGTGGTAGGCTGCCTGGTATGAGTTCAGGCCCCACAACCCTCTGGTTGTGTTCACCCGGGCAACTTAGTTAATCTACTTGTGCCTCTGTTTCCTCATCTCTAAAATGGAGATTAAAGTAATAGTACTTTATCATGTTGTTCTGAGGCTACGTTAGTAGCAATACATGCAAAGTGCTTTTTCTTCATTTAGTGTTATTTTTGTTGTTGCTGCCATCATCATTGTCATCATCACTCCTGGCCAGGAAAACCAGCACATAACCAGAGCAGATATGGCAATACATCTAAAGAAATAATGTACATGAGTTTTGGGGCGGTTAAAAATAAGTACTTCCCAGGAGAAGGAGCTATTCTAGGAATAGGAACAAATCTAGGAAGTCTGCAAAGAAGGACAGATCGTGACAGATTTACTGATTTATTGCCATTCCATGAGGTCTCTTGGGAAAGAACATATAGAAATTCCCCTATGACCAACTCCCCAAAACTCCATCGAATGCTCTTTTATGTCTTACAGATGCTTTCTGCACAGACAACTGAGAAAAACAGATCATCTCATTTACTATTATTCCTGGTTTGCTTTTATAAATGGAAACAGATTTGTTTTTAGGTAATAAAAAATATACAAATTTCACTTTCTTCTTATGAAATAGTGCAGAGTACAGGGTTTAAAGAAACAAAAAATCTTACAGTTGCATTTTTGAGTGCTGCCCTTTTAAAAACTGAGTCACTGTTCTCTCGCGTACTGGTGGTACCAGACCTTTGTCATTGGTTTTAATAACCATTGTCTGGTTCAATTTATCCCAGTTATCAGAGCAGAGATGCTAAATACCTTATTAGTCCCTTCGTGTTACTGTATTGAAAACACTTAGCACAGTGAAAAGTGTCAGGCAAAATCTTAAATTGGAATCTGCTCTTCTATCTGATAGGCTTTGAACGAGTTATTTAATCCCTTTGTTTTTTTTTTTTTTTTTTAATTTTTTTTTTTCAACGTTTTTTATTTATTTTTGGGACAGAGAGAGACAGAGCATGAACGGGGGAGGGGCAGAGAGAGAGGGAGACACAGAATCGGAAACAGGCTCCAGGCTCCGAGCCATCAGCCCAGAGCCTGACGCAGGGCTCGAACTCACAGACCGCGAGATCGTGACCTGGCTGAAGTCGGACGCTTAACCGACTGCGCCACCCAGGCGCCCCTATTTAATCCCTTTGATTATCAGTTTTCAAGGCTTAAAGTAAGTCAGGACACATTTAATAAGTCTTCGAGTAGGGTTTCAAATTCCTGTTCTATCTGACCCCAAAGTTCATGGTTTTTGCTAGAATTTCTCCATGAGTCCTGAACTGGCCTAAAGGTAAATGGCATTTTCTCTGTCTATTTAAATTACATTGAGTGATGTGCTTGCATTGAGGGTGTTGTTTTACCTTTCTGGGATACAGCAGTGCATGAAGAGATGGGGGCCTTGCTGAAATGGGGCATATAAATGCTGGGAAGGGAGGAAGACCAGACAGTAAGAAAATCAATATGTGACATTTCTAGGAGTATGAAGTGCTATGAAAAAAAACAAAGCACAGTGATGGGTTAAACATTGATGGTGGGAAAGTACTCTGTAGTCTAAAGACTCTCTAGTGAGGTGCCTTTTTAACAGAGATAAGAATAAAATGAGGGATGACAGCAACCATCCGGCAGAGAAGGTTTCCAGGCAGAGCATGTGCAAAGGCCCTACAGCTGAACTATGGCTCTCCTGTTTGAGGAACTGAAATGAGGCCAGCAGAGTTGAAGCAGATTGTCAAAAGTGGAGAGTGATAAGTGGTGAGGTCAGAATTACTCTTGCCAGAGATTATTCAGACTGTGTAGGTCTGAATGTTAAGGATTTTGGATTTAGTTCAAATGAGCTGGGAAGTCATTGGAGAATCTGATGAGAGGAGTTACATGATCTGGCTTAATTTTCATGGTTTGACTGCAGCTGATGAGAAGAAAACAGATTGCGAAGGGGACAAGAAGAAAAGCTTAGAAGACTAGTACATTACTGTGGTACTTCAGGTGAGCTTATTTTTTTCCACTCATTTCCAGATCATCATTCTTTCACTTTGTAATTCAACCAAATCTCACACTGCTCATTTCCTCTGATGCCTCCAACCCCTAAATATTGGGTACTTTATCAAATATAAAGACGTATTATAAAGTCTGAAAATTAATAGAGTGTATCACTGATGTAAACTTTTACATCTGGACCAACGCCATGTTAATTGCTCTAGCCACACTGGTCTCCTGGCTGATGCACAGGCAGATCCACATGTATACAAAAATAACAAATGACAAAGGGAGCATCACATGTTAGTGGAGAGAAGATTGACACATTGATAAATAATCCAAGACCATTACTTGGATTACTGGGGGGAAAATGATCCCTCCCTTACAGCATTCATAAAAATAAATACCAAGTAATTTCAAGAACATGAAAGAATAATTTCCAACAAAACTGGAAAATTCTTAGAAAAATATAGAAGCATATCTTTAAGATTTCAGGGTAGGAAAAGATCTGCTTAAATAAGATGCCCAAAGTTATAAACCATTAAGGAAAAAAATAAATAATTTTTTCTCCTCCTCCTTCTACCACACTTCATTCTTTCAAACCTTACCTCCCAAATTAGTAAAGAGAGGTACTTGTCCTCATTCTGGAACACGGCAGATTTATCCATTGAACACAGAGACTGTACCAGTGAAATGTCTAGTCCTAGGACCTTATGCTCATTGTCAATATATATAACAATTCAGACTGTCTTTTATTAAGGAAAAGGAAATGTTTCCCAATGGTCTGGCAAACCACTGAGCATAGAACTAAATACAGGCTCTACACCTGACACTTAAAACACTTTCAATTTTATCTATAAAATGTAGATGATAATATATTTTCCACCTACTTTATAAAAATTAGAATCAAATAAGATTATGTAAGGTTAAATACTTTTAAATCTTTCAAGCATAATAAAAATACCAATTTTATTAACATTAAGTCAGATATAGTTTAACAAAGTAAAGACTGAGGGCAAACATTAGGAAAATGGCAATTTTTAAAACTCACTTCTACATAGATATTCTGGTTAGTTTAGACAAAAATGGGAAAACTTGATTTATCAAATAAATTGTTTTTCTGCTGCATTTTATTCAACTACAGTAGACTTGGGGATTTAGTATCTTGACAGATATGTAATCTCTCTGGATAAAATGTAACCACAATGATTATTCACATTAAGCCTTAGATTTTACAGAAAAATGGAAAACATAAGAGAGGTTTCTAAAACCTTAGACTCCTGGGAACGACAATTTTTCTGAACTGTATTTTCTTTTTTTTTTCCTAAGGTATTCAAACTGCTTTGGAGGGGATATTGTTCTGTGCATTCGAGTGAGATAAATCATTCATGTAAGCAGATGATCCCAGAATGCAGTTAGATGAATGATGACAAAGTATCAGGGGAGAAAATATATTGATAAAAAAAGATGTGTATATATAATTAAGGAAAATATGTAACTGCCTACACATACATACATACATACATACACACACACACACACACACACACACATCACATGTGTATATGTATCTGGTGTCTATGTCTGAACAAACCAGCCAACACTATAAAGAGCTGAGACATTTACTAAGATGTACATGTAGTAAGATTACCAAAACACACTCCACTTTTGTTGATATCACTGATATATTTTAGATAGGACTGTCACATGTGCTTGAATGATAATGTAGATATGAGAAAGTCAGAAAAGGAAGAAACCAGGGCATGCAGAAAAGGGCCACTCAGAACTAATTGTGGGTTGTGACAAACCTGGGTTGTAATACACCCAGGGCATATTAAACTCAAGTTTCTGAGTAGCTTCCAATGGATCTAGGTAGATCCATTCTTGTGTGATGGTACCCAGCAATCGTATGGGGTCACTGATGGTATTGTCCTGTGATCCTGAGTACCAACTGGTACAAATTTCTCTAAGTAGTAAGATGCATCAAGGATAATAATTTGTGATTCCAGAGAGAAAAGTTTGGTGTGGTTGTTGTCAGATACTGCTTTGTCCCTTCATCTTTATTAGTAGTTCCCTAGCCTTGTTCGGAGAGAAAATGTGCAGAAAAAGACTTACCTGCCACAAAGCCCTTGTATTCTGACCAATGAGATGGAAATCACCTGAAGAATAAGCTATGTATTTTTTCATGTTAGAAAGGAAGACTTGGCAGGCTGCTCTTTGCCTTTCGTCTTTTACTTGTCTTTCTCTGTGGAGGCTTAGAGCTAGGCTCAGAGCTAGGCTGTGGAGCAGAGAGCTAGAAGGAAGCTGAGTCATGGACCACTTTCTCATGCACCTGCCCCATCCCTACACTCTATCTCCAGATTTCAACTGATGTGAGAACAAATAAAAACACCTATTTGATTAAGCCACAAGAGTTGAATTATGGCTACATGCAACTGAACACAATCCTATGTGAGGCAGCAGCCAGTGGGTCAGTATAAGTAAGTGTTTCTCATTATCTTATAGTGTGGCACTCTTACCAGTGGAGATGATTTTGGCTAATATTAAGTTACATGTTAGACAAGTATTTTCCAGTTATCATTTAGTCCTGATTACTCCAAGGAGGAGAGTCTCAGTTCACTGCCAGTGTGTCTTAAATAGCTCTCTAAAACTTGTTTTCTCCCTTGTAACAAACTAAGGTGCACTTCAGGCTAAGAGCCTTTGTTAAGCATCATTATCCAGCTAAAATTTAATAACATTGTTCTGTTTCCATTAAGTTTGGCTTATAGTCACCTTCTCGTTATGGCACAGGGTTATCATGAATTTCCATTCATGAAAATGACATAAAGTTCCCTTGCAAAACAAATTCAAATAAAAATATGAAGTGATTTAAAAATATTAAGTAAATACAAACAGAAGTGATACAGAAGGGGAAATTTTTGAAAAAAAAAAAAAGGAAGGGCAATAGTATATAAATGATTATAGTTTGGTAAATTGAGTCCTCGATATATTCAAATCTGGTACTAGGCCCACAGGAATAATTGCAGGCTCACTAACAAATTGGGGCCATATTTTCTTTGCCAGTTTAAACTAGCCTTGACAGAATTTGGCCTGTTGGTCAAATATCCTCAGTACTGAAAGCTAATCAAGTTAGGAAAAACTGTATGCAAAATTTCTTCACCTCCTGCTTCACTTGTAAATATAAACAGGATGCTTGGGCCTATGATGCATCCACAATCTCAGTCCAAATTTCATCCTTTTCACCCTAAAAAATATTCCAGAATATTTTCTGTACAGATGATCAATGAGTATTTATATAATTTCAGGTATTGCAGAGAAGGGTAACTATTTAGAAATACTCTGTTGAGCTAAACTGGCAGCCTCATCGCCTCAGATCATTTCCTCAATAACCTGAAATTTATTAAAACTTGATAATGAATGATGAATGTCAACATTCTTGGTGTCTCTCTATTCATTTGTGTGCAGCAGAAAGTTTGGCTGCTCATAAGTATTATTTGCTGTTGCAAGTTCCCTTGTTTGAGAAATTGTAGGTTTCAGTGTTTGGGCATAATCTTATAGAAGACAAATCAGAGCAAAGGTCAAATTGTGTACGAAAATTCAAATCCAAAGCTCTGCTATTGTGGAAAGGGAAAGCTTGGAATTATGAATAACAGATTCTTTGATTTTATAGTTTTCCCAGATGTCCTCTCTATTCATTGCAATGTCCAAATAATGATGACAGTGAATTTCATCATAGAGGCCTTGAAAATCCTGGAAATTTGTCAGTAATTACAATATATACTTTTGTTAATTTTATTACAAAGGTGATTTGTTCTTATATAAGCTATGTGCTTCTTCCTCTTGGAAATTCTAGCCGGTCCACCTTCAAAATAAGTATATAGACATCCACGGTCAAGTTACAGGCATGGAGCGATCATGGATTGTTATATAAGGAAAGAGTATAAGAAAGTAATTCAGAATTCATGGGAACAATGTTAAAAATGTGGCTTGGATCTGAGTCATCCAGGTCCCCCACAAGATGGGGCCAGCACAGAGGACAGCTGGCAAATTAATGGGGCTAATGCAGGAGGTGAGGCCACAGGCAGGGCTGGGGAACATTTCCATAACTTCAGAGCTGTTGTGCAAAAGCACAAAACTAGATACATTTTCCATGGGGCTGGCTTATAGATTACATCCTAATTATAAACATATTGGCTTTGAAATATCCAGTTTGGTAAGGAGTGTGCAATAAGTAAGGGAACATGGGTTGAGGGGAGGTTGAGATACTATGACCTGCCCACCCTGGGGTGCCCAGCCCCAAGGATAGTACATTAAGCGTTAGGTCTCATGACTACCAGCAGGAAAGAACTCTCAAAGTGAACTCCACCATTTCAGACTGGGCCAAGATATTCCAGGCTAGAGAGTATTCCTGGGCTATTCTGGATTAGTCCAACAAGCCAAAGCATAATCTCATGTTGGCTCCATTTATCTTCAGGCATTATGTGGCAGGATATATACAGAAATGGGGATTTGGGCACATGTATCTGAGAGATAGGTAGCTGGTACAGTGGTAAACAATAATCACTGTCTTGGGAAAAAAAAAAACAACACAGCTTAGCACAAAGCATCACTAAAAACCAGTAAGGAAGTGATTTGGCTGAACATGTGCCACAGGGAGATCACAAATAGCAATAATAATGCCAAGTAGGTTTCTGCAATTCAAGACAGCTTTTCATGTTTCAGCTAAGCTTGCAGTGGCTCTTAATCTAGGGTGCCTTAAAAAAAAACCCAAAACAGGTCAGAGCACTGCCTCTCGTACATAATGCTCAAAATGCCCTAAAACACCTAAAACTATTATAAAGTAACAATATAATTCACACTCAGCCTGCCTCCCAACTCCTCTCCCTGGTAACCAACTGTTGGTTTCCTGTAACAATAACTCTGTTTTTGTTTTGTTTGTTCATTTGTTTTGTTTTTTTGGATTGCACATATAAGTGAAATCATATGGTATGTATCTTTCTCTGACTTATTTTACTTAACATAATACCCTCTAGGTAGCAATGTTGTTGCAAACGTAAGCTTTCTTCTTTTTTTTTTTTATGGTTATTATTTCAAATTGTGTTTCTGTTTGTGTGTGTGTGTGTGTGTGTGTGTGTGTTTATGTGTGTGTGTGTGACATCTTTATCCATTCACCTATGAATGGACACTTACATTGCTTCCATATCTTGGCTGTTATAAATAATGTTGTATTGAACATAGGGGTGCATATATCTCTTTCGATTGGTGTTTTCATTTCCTTTGGATAAATACCCAGAAATGGAATTGCTGGCTCATTTGGTAGTTTTTTTTTTAATTTTCTGAGGAACTTTCATACTGTTTTCCACAGTGGCGACACCAATTTACGTCCTCACCTACAATGCACTAGGGTTCCCTTTTCTCTACATTCTTGCCAACACTTGCTATTTTTTGTTTTGATAATAGCCAATCTGACAGGTGTGAGGTGATAGCTCATTGTGGCTATCTTCCTGATGTTTAGTGATGTTGTGCATGTTTTCATGTGTCTGTTGGCCATTTGTATACCTTCTTTGGAAAAATGTCTATTCAGGTGCTCTGCCCATTTTTAATTGGGTAATTTGGCCTTTTGATATTAAATTGTGTAAGTTCTTTGTATCGTTTGGATATGAATGTGAGTTCTGAAAGAGATCTAATACGTATGAATAGATGAGAACAGCAGTTTCTTTTTAAACCTTCACATTGCATAAAAGTGTCATTGCTGAGTAAATGTGCTGCTGCTGACTGTTGGAATGCAGAGCCAGTTTTGAATATTGAAGCAATAATTGACACTGTCTTCAAAGCGACGAATAGCTCCCGTGTTGAGACCACATATTGCTATGTTTACTTAGAGGCTGAGTTGATGATAGGCTTTATGTTACATGCAGGAAAGAAATGTGAGTATCTGAAAGATGTTTCATACTAATATTATTGTCAACACTCAGAGAGATGCTGGTTTCTGATGTGAACTTTACAGGTTTTGAGCTCTTTGTGAGGAAGTGGAGTTGTAAGTTTTAATCAAATAGATGATTACATTATTCAAATATATTTGGGGACGGATTCCTTAAATAGAAATTTGTTCAGATAAATGTTATAGGGAAGGAGGAAGTGAAAAAAAATTTTTTTTATGTTTGAAAGGAGAATGTTCTGACACTCAGTAGGTTCTTCACCATTCTTAAAAATCTATAAAATGATCAGATTTTTACAATTTAAGTTTTAGGTAGTAAAAAAACATGACTAGATCAGTTTTAAGTGTTTTATTTCAGCCAGGAAGCATGGTCCAAGAAGTTGGGCAAACATAGCTATATAGAGGAACCTAGGAAAGTTTTCACTGAGTGAAGTAGCTAGTGTTTTCCACATTTTAGGAGAAAGGACTGGGCATTTTTATTTATCTTTTGGATAGCTTTCCAACTCAACTCAGCCTATTAACTATATTTTGGTTTTATATCCACTGCGTAGGAGATTGGGTGTTGTTATATACCAAATTCTTAAATTCAAGAATGTTAGAATTAAAGTTTGGGCAATCTAAGATGATTCCCCAAATGCATAGTAACTAATCAGTAAGTGAAAAATTAACAATATAAATGGAAAATTCTAAAGCAAGTCAGAGGAAAAGAGTGAGCCATAGACCCTCCGATGTAAAAAGGTGACCCCAGAGGCTGACTGCTTTCTCCATTTCATAGGTATGAATTATCAAAAAATGGTGGAGCAAAACTTCAGTTTCAACTTTAGATGTATCTATGGTGAGAATATGAGTATGAAAATGTGTGCTTGGAATGTCCTTAGGGAGCTCATTGACCCTTGCTCTTCTTCTGAAGATGTAATTTATTGGGTGTTGTGAATTTAATCCATCTAAAGCTCCTGAGTGTATCACCTTATCTCTCTGTAACTCAATTTGGTCAGCTCACTCTCTCTGCTGAGACCATGAAGATCCTTTTAAGTCTCTTTATTCTCAGAACATGAAGGCATTTTATATCTTCTTTAAAATGGCCATATCTATTTTAGGTGCAGCTCTATCTTGATATGTAGAGCTTCCTGTAGGCAAATAGAAGTTAAGTGGGATTCTTTGGAACTGATTCCTTTTTGAAAGTTTTTATATCCATGACATTAACATGAAAATATAATCTCTATCTAAAATGCCCTACTATTGATCCTCAAATAAGATGAGAGAACATAGCTTTATATTTATTCCAAAGCTGTCAAATATCAAACTAGTGGCAAAGAGAGAATAGGGCTACTACACAAATTTTGATAATCTAATAAAAAGTATCTTGACCGAGAGCTACCCAACCAGAACAATTTTAATAACTGCCCATAAGTTATAATATTAAGCAAAGAGCTCCAGGAGGCAAGTTTTTGGTTCAGACTAGTTACCTCTCTCCCTTCCCATTCCTTTCTCTCATGTTCCATGTTGAGTCATCCTTACCAAGTAGTTGTTCCATTTTCCTACTAAATTAGGAATGGTATTCTCTCCAAATACTGCCTGATCCTTGCACTTCTGTTTCTATCACACATGTATTCCTACCTCCTCTCTCCTGATTCCCATCAGTACCCTGCTATCTTCAAATTTCAAGTTGCCTTAACATGACAGCATAGTGTAGGGAAAGCCTTCCCCTAAATTTCCCCAAGAAGTTAGCAAATAAAATGGCCTAATAGGGACCAATTTGCTACATGTGAAAGCTTATTTTGCTACTTCTATAGAATGTGCATGCCTGTAGGATTGCCTTCTATCTATTATCGCATAGGTTCGAAAGCACCTCACAAGGACTGCAGGATGTATACAAGCCCAAGTTTCTTGACCTGAGAAAGCATTGTAGTTTCCCCTCAAATTTTCTCCTCTGGTTCCAAGGATCAGTACCTGTGAATCACTTCTTCCAAACATTAATCATTCAATTTATTGCAACTCTTTCCTTTGTTTAATTTATCCCCCAGTAGGAGTTGTGGAGAAGAGGGATCTCCTACTTCATTGGTTTCCAGAAGAAAGGAACAAGAATTTGCTTATTGTAGGGAGTCATTTAAAAACAACTCTAAATCAGTAATTTCCAAGTGAAGCCTTCACTCAACTAACCATTTTCCAGTGTAGCATTTCCTGGCCACCCTTGACTATAGACCCAATAATGCCTTTCCACAGCAGCGCAGCCCTACTGGTCTGTACCTAGGAAAGTGCTCATTAAAACCCTCAACCATGAGGGGCAGCTGAGTGGCTCAGTCAGTTAAGCATCCAGCGTTGGCTCAGGTCATGATCTCATAGCTTGTGAGTTTGAGCCCCACCTCGGGCTCTGTGCTGACAGCTCGGAGCCTGGAGCATGCTTCGGATTCCGTGTCTCCCTCTCTCTGCCCCTTACTCATTCGCATTCTGTCTCTGTCTCTCTCAAAAATAAATAATTAAAAAAATTAAAAACAAAAACAAAACCCTCAACCATGGTAAGCATGTGAAGCCTGAAATAGCAGTGTTCCAGAGATCTGATATCTGGGCTGCCTGGATTAAACTGTGCATCTATAGGCTGGCTGAGCTGCTTTAGCCATGAATACCCCTCTTAGACTGATCTTGACTATGTTAGACTGTGACCTTGAGAAAGTCCCTTAACCTCTCTATCTCCTTGGACTTTATCACTAATAAAAACATAACATCTGCTAGGTCCTAAGACTTGATTATTTCTTATTTACATATTAACATTTATGAAGTAGAAGTTCATCATATAGCCAAATACATTTGAAGTAGCATCTCTCCATTATCTCAGTGCCCACAACTGCCATTAAGCCAATAGTGGATTCTATCCTCAGCAGAACCTTTGATGTGAGAAAATATCATCATAATAATTTGAAAGTATTTGAAAGACAAATACAGGTACCCAGGGGAGGGTAATAATTTAGCAAACCTTCAAACAAGCAACATTTAAATATATTTTTATTTAGGCATTTATTTTGTGACATTAAGGGAAAAAATGAGTTTCTTAGCGTTGTTGGCATGGATAGGCTTCAGGGACTTTTGCAACTTTCATATGCCCATGGTCAGAATACCCACCCAAACTTTGTCAGTGCTGGCAAAGACTTTTGTTTCTTTCTTTTCCTCTTTAATTTACTGTTCCCTTTGTTGGAAGAGTATGGTAGCCAGGATCTTTTAAGGGCCCGCATGATTTCCTGGTGTACATGCCCTGTATAATCCTCATGAGTATGAGTGGCCTATTATCATGTTAAGGTATTGTTCCCATGATTACATGCTGTTAGATGGCAAAGGGAGATTATGCTAGGTGAGCCTAACCTCACCAGGTGAGTCCTTTAAAGGAAGAGTGTTTTCATTGGCCGGCCGCAGAAGAGGAAGTCAGAGACATGTTCAGGGTTCCATGGAAGAAAGCAAATACCCATGCTGTGAATTGTCTAACTGGGGCCACATGGCAAGGAACTGCAGCTAGTGTCTAGGAGCTGAGAGTGGTCCCAGCTGACAGCTAGCAAGAACATGGGAACTTCAATCTAAACTGCAAGGAATTGCATTCTGACAATACCAGTGATTTTGGAAGAGAACCCTGGACTCTAGACAAGATGACCGCCCCAGCTTATGCTGTGATTTCGGCCCCATGAGACTCTGAGCAGAGAATCTAGTCATACCACGTCTAGACTTGTCACCTACAGACACTAAAGATAACACATTTGTATTGTTTTAAGCTGTTAGGTCTGTGATCATTTGTTACACAGCAGTAGAAAACAAACACAGGGGGATAGGAGTTTACATTTTTTTTCCAGTTATGCAAATAGTCAGATGTAAGAAACTGAGTTGGGACCTAGTGATGTTTTAGCAGCCCTAACGGATCTATGACTTGGAAAAGATCTTATCTGGCCTGTCTCACCTTGACTCAAAAATTTCACAAGTATCTCAAAGAAGACAAAGTCCAATAAGAGTTGGGCTGGGTGATTCCTACCGTTCTTTGTATATGGGGGTTGTACTAAATAATGCCTATGGCCCCTTTGTCATGGGATGATATTGTCAACCCAAATGTCATGGGATGATATTGTCATATTTATGAGGTTTGTGTGGTTGACTTCCACATGACTTAACCACAAGTATACCCAACACCAAATAAAGGATAGAGTTGGAACATGAGTATAGAGTAAGAGAGCTAGTATTTCTTTGGTGCTTGACGTGTGCCAGATAGCATGTTTTCAGTATGCATTAATTCTTTTAACCCTCATGACACTTGGAGGAATAGATGCTATTGTCTATTTATAGATGGAGAAACAAATACTTGAATGATTTATATAAACTTCTCGGCATCTCCCAGCCATTCAAAGGTAGAACCAGAATTCAAACCCAGGACTGTCTGATTTCAAAGTAGAGATATTTTCAATACATCTATGAAAACTTATAAAATGTCCAGAAGAGATGTAAAATGAAGTATTTTGAAAAAGTTGTTTCCTGTTTCTCAGGAGACGTTGTCCCAATCCCACTTTAATATGTCATGGTTTGTAAATGTTTGCAGTGAATGAGATAAAAGAAGATGCTAGCTCCAGAAAGAATTTTAAATGATTTTTTTTCATAGTTCATTTCACTCCTAAATATTTTTTACTTTTTTCTTTCTTGGTTCCTACAACTATGCACATTAGTTAAAATCTCTGGGTACATGTAAAACTGTTTAATATTATTAATATATTTTAAAATATTCTAATGTTTGAAATACTATCTTCTAGGAAAAAGTAAACATTTCCTCTTATTGTTTTCATGGAGTTAGTAAAATATTGGCATTTTTAATCAACAAGTTCATCTTATGTGTGTTTTTTTTTTTTATTTTACTGTAAGATCAAGCTTTTCTTTTTTTGAGAAAGAGAAAGCATGCATGTGCACAAGCAGGAGAGGGGCAGAGGGAGAAGAAGAGAGAATCTTAAGTAGGCTCCACACTGGGTGTGAGATCCTATGAACGGTGAGGTCATGACCTGAACCAAAATCAAGAGTCAGACACTTAACCGACTCGGCCACCCAGGCACCCTTTTTTATTGCAAGATCAAGAAACAGCACCTAGAGAATAACTGGAAACACTGAATACAGTACTTAAAAAAATAAGGAAGTCAAAAGTTCTGAATGCAGATACTGATAAAAGGTGAGAAGTAATAACTGAAATAAATGTCTATTTTTTTCTCAACTTGAAATTGATACGATACAATGATAATTTGAGGCACACTATAATTTAGGGTTTAAAGGAAGCAATAGTTTTACAGATGTACATTTATCTTCTGAACTTATAAACATTTATTTAAAATTTTTTTTTACATTTATTTATTTTTCAGAGACAGAGTGAGACAAAGTGAGAGTGGGAGAGGGGCAGAGAGAGAGGGAGGCACAGGATCAGAAGCAGGCTCCAGGCTCTGAGCTGTCAGCACAGAGCCCGACGCGGGGCTCGAACCCATAGACTGCGAGATCATGACCTGAGCCGAAGTCGGATGCTGAACCGACTGAGCCACCCAGGCACCCCTGAACTTATAAACATTTAAACAATATGCATTGCAGTAATAGAAAACAGGTGTTCTGGCACAAAAATGCAGCTGTAATGCGGCATATTGTCAAGTATTAAATTCATATGCAGACCCTTGAAATTTCTTTTGGTATAAGTTAAGTAAACATTAAAGTTAAAAAACGTCATTTGTCCAAAAGGGAAATGTAAGTTATTCTGGGTGTATTTTTTTTTTTTAAGGATCCACATCACCATCACTATCTAAAAATTACGGTGTTTATGTTTAAATTGAATATTTGTTCCATTCCTTTGAGGCATTATTGGCTGGCAGCCTCTGCTTTGGAGAATGGATAAATTGGTTTTAGCTCCACTCTGGTGGTTAGATGTGAAACCTAGGCCAGATACTTATACTGATGTCTTTCATTATGTGGTCTTCAAAATTCTGTTTATGTCCTCAGAGGAATTAATGTAATTATCATTTTAAGTTGGTTTCTTTCTTTTTTTTTTTCTTTTCTTTTTTCTTTTTTTTTCTTTTCTTTTCTTTTCTTTTCTTTTCTTTTCTTTTCTTTTCTTTCTTTCTTTCTTTTCTTTCTTTCTTTGTTGTTGTTATTGTTGTTGTTGTTGTTGTTGTTGTTGCTGCTGCTAGGGACACTTAAATCTATGCAAGGAAAGGCATTTTGAGTGCTTAGCTTGGCTTTTGTTTGAAAATGTGTCCTTGAACCTTTTAGTCCCCCGGACCAAGTTTGGTAGCGGCCACGTAGGTCATGCCAGAAGAACCAGCCTTGGGTATGGGAGCCAAGTAAAGTGTGGATCAGTTTCTTCCACCTGTAGGCTGGGAGATGGGGGACAAACATCTGGGCCAGTTGTGCTCAGTTTTCTCATTTGCCAACTGGACTTATGTAATACCTTCCTGACAGGGTTGAAATAAAGTTTAACTGATCCGTATGTGACGGTTCCTCTTATGTAGGAAATGGCTAATGAACCTCGTTTTCTTTCTGTGTTGGTGGCAGAAGGGACAAAAGGCATTCTTTTGCATTTCATTTTCTACTGAATGTCTGTGAACATATATTTGTATGCCCACCTCATTATTACTGTTCAACACTATAAAGAAGATTAGTGCATCATTTATTTCTTGCATGAACCGACTACAAAGTATGAACTTCTGTTTTATGAATACGCTTTACGTCTGAAACCCTCTGGGAGCTCTGATGTAGTTAGCTTGCGGTTGATGGGAAAGGGGGAGGACTTTGCCCTCGCTGCTGCTATCATAGGAGATGTGTTTCTGCGTTTTTAAAGTTCTGTCCTAGAATATTAAAAAGCCAGACTTTCATGAACTGGCCTACCAAATTAAGAACGATTTACAATGCTATTTCCATGGAAAAGTGTTCTAAGTTTCCATTTAGTAATATAGGACAAACTTTTGTACAAAAACCACTCAGATGGAAGGCCCTTAATTTTGCATACTGGGTACATATATTTTTCAAACAATATATATACCAGCAGTGCATTGATGCTATATAAAAAAAAAAAAAAAAAAAAAAAAAAAAACTGACAGGAAAGGCCTGGGAATTATGAAAGGGAAATTAAAGCTACATACTTAACAAAATGCAAGATTATTTTCTCAGAAAGAAAAAAAAAAAAGTAAGTTCTTTTGTTGCCAATGCCATGTTTTTTTGTTTGTTTCCTTAAATACATGCCACATTTCATAGATAAATGTTTCTATAGATTAGAAGCCTTTTGTCATTTAAGTAAAACATAGGCCCTGCTCTTAACATCATGGAAATTATTTACAGTAGTATGTTTACAAAGACAGATGTATTTTAAGTCACTTTTTTACATTTCTTCTTTGTTTTTCAAATGTATTATATCTCCAACACTTGACTTAACTCAAAGTCTCTATAAAAGTTGAACTAGTGCCTGAAAGCCTCTTTACTGCATGTTAATTAAATAGGGTAATGAGTAGGAGTGGCACAAGGAGAGAGTGGAGAAATCGAGTGACTTCACAGAGTTCTACTTGAAAACTATAATGCCATATTCAGGCAGGGAGCATGTCGGAGTGGGGAGCAGCCTGTACCGGAAGACAGGCAGCGAGCAGCCCGGACATCTGTGCAGCCGTTCCTCAGTGTCACCATTTATGCCCAGAGAGATGAATTAGGCAACCCTGGCAGTCATTCACCTCTATAAACTATATGAGCAGGCAAACCATTTAAAACCATATAAAATTGAGACCTTTGGTGTCTCTTCAGCCATTTTGGAATGAGTTCCCTGCGCCATGATGACGAAGAGACATGTCACAGTGAACAAGTCGGCATATGGTATCATTTGTGATTACTTAGAATAGGCATTTGTTTTTGAGCTTAGGTCTTTGGGAAACAAAGTGGTTTAATTGTTTGTAATCTCTGTAAGAGAGAGAAATGAGTAAATGGGTTAGGTTCTTTTTTTTTTTTTTTTTTACTAAAATAGAAATTAGGCTTAGCCCTAAAAATAAAAAAAGCTCTCTCCATTTTTAGGTATATATTTTGCTAAAAGATGATTAGAGGACTTCACACTTAAGAATTTTAAAGCGAAAAAGGCAAGCTTAGTGGATTGCATCATTAGCTGATTAAAGAAAATGTTAACGAAAACATCACCATCAAGCATATGGACTGATCTAATTAGTTGATTACTAATTCAGATTTAGTGCTGAGTACCTTTACTTTGAACATCAATTTCAGCTTAATAGGAAGCTCTTCCTGCTTCTCTGTCATCACAGAAAACAAGGCTTGGCAATTGGGCAATTAAAGAAATGAACGAATGAATATTAGATTAAAGCCTTTCCTGACATCATTTCAGAGTGCCAAAAAATGTTGTTCACAGCAAATTCATTACAGAATAGGAAGTCATTTCTCCTTTCCAAACAAATGGCATCTTTCAATCATATCAAAATCTCCCACCATCTAAATCCATATTGTAATTTTTTAAAAATTTTTTGGACACTAGTAAATGCCTGACCCTGTGTTCTACTCTGTGGATCTAGAGACAAATAAGATACAGCATCTGCCTTTAGGTATCACAGTGTAATGGATAAGAAAGTCATATTAACAATCTCCTGTGATTAATAATGGAGGGAGAGTAGACACTGGAGATTACATGGAGAACAGAGGAACATGTATAACCTAGTCTGAGTTGGGTGGTACAGAATTAGTGAAGACAGGTTTGTATTAAAACAAGGGGAAATGGAGGAACTTCTTGCTGTCTTTCTTACTTACTCCCTTTATCTGGGTTTTTAAAGATTGATGTCATTACTTGGCTCCATTTCCAATCTCTCTCTCATTTCATGAAGGTTTCTTTCTCTCTCTTCTCAACCCTCCCATTCCTTTTCCTCTAGAGGCCAATAATCTTATCCTAGCAGTGACAATGGCCTGGAGGTCTACTGACTAATAATCTCATTAATTCTCATGATATTTTTTCGAAAAAAAAATATAAATGGCAATTATTACTTCAATTTTACATATGTAAAACTTGAACCAGAAAGAATGAAACAGATTTGCCCAGGGTTACACAGAAAATGGAGGAGCCAAGGTGGGAATGAATGAAACACTTCCTATCATACACAGTCACCTTGGGCTTCATTAATAGGCTTATTATTATAACAGTAAATGTCAAATTTCATCTAGAAATATCATAACCATATACATGCTCCAGAATAATGCAGTACAAATTTAAAAATCAGCATTCTAAAGATTTGTACATATCATATTTTATGCATTTAGTTTTTGCTACATCCATTATCATTCAGTAAAGTTACAATATTGTAAAACAAAAATGCAATCCTTGGGTTGAGCCTGTGAGTGTGTGTGTGTGTGTGTGTGTGTGTGCGCACATGCGTGCACGTGCACATGTAATGTTTAGTCTGATTATAATGGCAGTTTGAATGCTTGACTGGTCTATAGAGATTGGTAGTAATTAGCATGACAGACAAAAGGAGCAAATGTAGTCCATTTATGCCTTGAGCTGAACTAATTTTAGTGTTAAGCATAAATCTAATATCCATAAATAGGGAATAGTTATTAGCAAATATTGAAGTCAGAATCATATTTGTAGTTTTGCAGCAAAAGTAAGAATTACCTAGCTTCAACAAGACCGCGGGTTTTGCTGTTAAAGATAATGCTATAAATGTATTGACTGGTTAAAACCCTGCTAGGAAAGTGAGTGTCTAACAATCCATAGACAAAGTTTGAGTTAGTTTATCCTTTCTAATAAATGCCTATATATATACGTATATACACATACATATACGTATACATATATATATATATGTAAAAGCATGCATTGAATCAAGAAACAATATAAGCTTTACATCACAGTGGAAAACAGGATCTTTATAAAATATACATATATGTTAGTAAACTAACTCTTTCTTTCTCTCCAAGCAGTAAAGCAATTTGTTTCTGGCTTTAAATAAACAGACCGTGCCTCAGTCCAAAGGACATTGAAGCAATTCAATAGCATCAGGTTGAAGATTTGGGAATTTGATACTAGTGACTTTTTATGATCTCTCTGTCATTGTCATGTTATCACACTATTGGAAGAGAAATTTTGTCATGCCACTTCTAGATTAGCAGAGAAGTGTAGGCAAAATTGCCTCTATCCCAACATATCCCAGTCCTATGCCATTTCCACAGCTTCATTATTGGGGCATCACACATGGGAAGAGATCACTGAAAGTATATGTGGCTGAAAGAGATCCACAACTGGGTTGCCATTTGGATAGACTAGTTATTTATACATGAAAACTTAAGTAACTTAACCTCTCAGAACTTTGTCATTACAATTGTAGAGAACATATAGACCAATCCATGTCATGAGATTATTTTAAGTATCTTCTTGATAACTATTAAAACAAGTAAGTAATACTCTGGACAAAAATACAGCATTAAAAATAATATTAATAATGGACATGTGCTCATAAAAACTAATTCAAAATAAAGAAAAATTCTAGCAACATTGCGGGATGCGGGATTATACCCAAATCAACTGCATTGCAATGTACCAGCAACGAAAAGTGCAAAAATGAAATCAAGAAAAAAACCATTTTAATAACATAAAAAGAATAAAATATTTCGGAATATATTTAATTAAAAAGTGCATGACTCTTACATCAAAAACCACAAAACATTACTGAAGTAAATTAAGGAGGATCTAAAACATAAAAAGGTGTTCTATGTTCATAGATTGGAGGGATTAATATGGTTAAGATGGCAATATTCCCCTAGTTGATCTTCAGATTCAGAGTAATCTGTATCAGAATCTAAGCTTTGTTTTTCTTTTAAAAAAATTGATACACTGACCTTAAAAATCATAGGGGATATTTCAGAATAACATTTCATAAGGAACTGTTCGGAATAACCAGAACAGTCTTTAAAAAGAAAAAGAAAGTTCAAGGACTCACACTTCCCAATTTCAGTACTTATTACAAAGCTACAGTAATCAAAACAATGTGGTACTAGCATAAGGAAAGAAACTGACATTAACAGATTTGAGACCTCAAAAATAAACTTCCACATTCATGGCTAATTAATTTTTGCCAATAGTGTCAAGGCAAATTTTTAATAGAGGAAAAAAAAAGTCTTTTCTATAAATAGTGCTGGACAATTTGATATTTACATATAAAAGCATAAAGTTGAACCTCAAACTATATACAAAATCTAAATCAAAATGAATCAAAAACCTAAATGTAAAAGCCAAAATGACAAAAAAATCTTAGTAGAAAACCTAGGCATAAATTGTCATTAACCTGGATAAGCAATGGTTGCTTATACATGAAAAGCACATGCCCAAAGACAAGACAAAAGATAAAGTTAATTGAACTTCATCAAAATTAAAAACTTTTGTGCTTTAAAGGTTACCATCCAGAAACTGAAAAGACAGACAACCTACAGACAGGGAAAAAATATTTGCAAATCATGTATCTAGTAGAATCTAGTAAGCTGAATACATAAGGAACTATTAGACCTTAAACATAAAAAGACAACTCAGTTTAAAGATGTTCATAGGATTTCAATCAATAATTCTACAAATAGAATATGTAAATGATCAATAAGCACATGAAAAACTACTCAACATCATTAGGTTAATGCAACTGAAGCCATAATGAGGTATCACTTCACACTCATTATTGTAGCTAAAATTAAAAAAAATTAAAAGGATAATAAGACATGTTGATGAGAACTGGATAAACTGTAACTATCATAATCTTTGGAAAACAGGCAGTTCTTTAAAAGTTAAACACGGAATTACTATATTATCCAGCAATTTCACTCGTATGTATATACCCCTTAAAAATGATGTTCACAAAACAACTGTACATAAATGTCCATTGCAGCATTATCCATAATAGCTAAAAGTTGGGAAAAACAAAAATAACAAACCCACTACTGAATGGTGAAACAAATGTGATACACCTTCACAAAGGAATATTATTCAGTCATAAAAAAAGAATAAAGTACAGATACATGCTACAACACAGATTTATCTTGGAAATGTTATGCTTGCTAAGTGAAAGGAGCCAGACACAATAGGACATATAGTGTTATGATTGTATTTATGTGAAACGTCCAGCATAGGTAAACTCATTGAGTAGAAAGTAGGTTAGTAATTGTTAAGGGATGATGGGAGGGGGGAATAGAGAGAGAATGCTAATGGGTATAGTTTATTTTTAAGGTGACTGAATGTTCCAGAATTAGATACTGGTGATGGTTTTAAAACTTTGTGAATACACTAAAAATCACTGAAGTTTACACCTTAAAACGATGAATTCTATGGTGTGTGAATTATATATCAAGAACACAATAATAATTCATAGGCACCCGAGTAACACATTCACAGCAAGAAAGATCCCAACAATTTTCTATCACATCTGACATTGTCACTATTAACTGGAGTTGAAAACAAATGTTAACATTAAACATCATTTGGAAGGGGTAATTTTTTTTTAATTAAATATTTAGTTTTCTGAGATGGATAAACAATTTTGTGATTGGAAAAGACTAAAGATCTAGGGCTTGAACCAATGTCCATTACTGGGGCACAAAAGTGAAAAGCTATGGGTCACCTATTATGGATAGCCTGAAAAAGTTGTCATCTTTTGACAGAGGAAGAGAGATTAATTAAAGAATATAGCATTCAGGAAAAAAAAATTACTTGATTTTTTAATTTGTTTTAAAGTTTATCCATTTGTTTTAAAAGAGAGAGAGAGAGAGCAGTCAGGGGCAGGGCAGACAGAGAGAGAGAGTGAATCCCAAGCAGGCTCTGCAGTGTCAGACCCTCAAGGGGCTCGAACTCACAAACCATAAGATCATGACCTGAGCCAAAACAAAGTGTCGGAGGATTAACTGACTGAACCACCCAGGCACCCACTGAAAAAAATATTTTAAAATGAATGGAAGAGAATACACTAGAAAGCAGTCTTCACCTTCACCAAAATATTGGCCAGACTTAGCACTGCTCAGGAACATTATCCTCACAACGTCATTCCTTATGTTTTAAGAAGCAATGATTTTAGGGGTACCTGTGTGGCTTAGTTGGTTAAGCATCCAACTTTGGCTCAGGTCATGATCTCATGGTTCATGAGTTCGAGCCCCACATCAAGGCTCTGTGCTGACAGCTTGGAGCCTGGAGCCTGCTTCACATTCTGTGTCTCCCTCTCTCTCTGCCCCTTCCCCACTCGCACTCTGATCTCTCTGCCTCTCTCAAAAATAAATAAACATTAAAGAAAGGGTTTTTTTGGTGGGGAGGCACCTGGGTGGCTCAGTCAGTTAAGTATATGACTTTGGCTCAGGTCATGATCTCACAGCTATGAGTTTGAGTTCTATGCTGGGCTCTGTGCTGATAGCTCAGAGCCTGGAGCCTATTTCAGATTCTGTGTCTCCTCCTCTATCTGCCCCTCCCATGCTCATGTCTGTCTCTCTCTGTCTCTCAATAATAAATAAAGGCTAAAAAACTTTTTTTAATAAAAAATTAAAAAAAAATTTTTAAAGAAGCAATGATTTAAAAATATCTTTCTTATTATATTCTCTTTTGCATATTACAAACATCACACATCACATTTTGTTTGAGTCTCTGTAAGTTTATGTCCTCTAACCTTGTCTCAAATTCTGCAAACAGAACCTTAACCTCGGGTGTATTAAGACTGTGGAATAATTACACAGGTATAAAAGCTAAAATAAAGGAAATTTATCATAATGTCCAGTTCACAAAAAATTGTTTGTTTTATACCTATGAGGCTCAGACTATGCTTATCAGGGAAGCTTGAAGGAAGAATTTCCCTGGGCTGTTCATTCATCATGAATTACACAAAATCATATCATACTTCGGTGACTAATATGCAGTAGTAATATTATATTAAAGTTATACTCTTACAGAGAAATGTCCACTTAGAGAAATAAACTTTTAAGTCATGTCTATGTGAACATAAGGAGTGTGAAAAATTGTATCGTATCTGTGGGCTATCTTAATTAACATTCTCCAAGTAGTAATACCAAGTCACTGTCCTTGGAATAATCACAAAGATGTAACACAGCAAGGAGAAAGCACCATTTTTGTTTGTTTGTTTGTTTGTTTGTTTGTTTGTTTTCCCCAGTAAGATGATGTTATAGTTATACAGTCACAGCCTAACAGACCAATTCAGTAGAACATTTAGTTATCCCAAAGGAGGATGCTGATTATTAGAGGAGGGAGTATTTTACTTGGATTCAAACAAACTCAGTGCCAGTGTTTGTCATTAAGATTTAATATGGCACTATATGTGAGAAAGGCGCTAATGCATAGAAAGTTTCCTCCTTCTTTCCTCCCTTCCTCCTTCTCCCTCCTTCTTTCCTTTTGTCTTTTTTCTATTCAATTACTGTCTAAACCTTCCTCATCATAAGAATACTTTGTTGAAAGTGTCATTGCCATTATCTGTTTCTTAAAGGAGGCATGGACTACAGTCTAAAGATTCAGTACTGGGGTGCCTGGGTGGCTCAGTGAGTGGAGCATCCAACTTTGGCTGTGGTCATGATCTCATGGTTCTGGGTTTGAGCCCCACGTCAGGCTCTGTGCTGACAGCTCAGAGCCTGGAGCCTGCTTTGGATTCTGTGTGTGTGTGTGTGTGTGTGTGTGTGTGTGTGTGTGTGTCTGCCCCCTCCCTGCTCATTCTTTCTCTCTCTCTCTCTCACAAAAATAAACATTAAAAAAAATTTTTTTTAATTTAAAGATTCAGTACTTCTTCAGTGCATCTTCAAGAGTATAGAATAGAGCCATCTCTTTCTCTCTTTTTTAAATCGCCATCTAACAGAACTTTCTACAATGATAGAAATGTTCTAAATCTATACTTTCTGTGAATTTCACTACTGAGCATCTGAAGTGAGACTAGTACAATTTAGAACTCAAATTTTTAATGTAATTTAATTTACATAAGGCTCCCATATTGGACACTGCTAGTTTGGAATTTCCTTTTAATCTTAATATTTAAATATCTATGAGGAGAGAAGCCAAGATGGCAGAACACCATGGAAATTTTTTTGCATCTCATATCCATGATATACAGCCAGATAGACACTAAACCATCCTGCACACCTAGACTACTTATTTGAGGATTAACATAACAATCTGCACAACCTGAACCACAGAACTCAGCACACAAAGGTGCCAGCAGACCCCGGAGAACAACCACATTCACTGGTGCTGGAACAAGGTTGTTAAGGGTGAAGCCTGGTGCCAGATGTGTGTTGAGATTTTCCATAATCCCTGAAACGTTGTTGCTACATGATCATGTGAACATTTTCTGGGGTGCGCTGGCACCCAGCCGCAGTCTCTGGGCATTGGCAGCAGCATTGGTCCCTAGAATATTCCTGGGTGCATCCAGCACCTGGCCATTGCTCAGTGAGATCCTTCTCCAGAAGGTCAGAGCAGGACAAAGCCACAGTCCCTCAGAAGTGAGGCATTGGGAAACACAGCCGAATCTGAGATAAAACTCAGGAGGGAGGTGCCGCCTGGCCACCTAACAGCTTGGTCATGGACAATGTAAAAGCAGAGACTGGATGGAAGCCAGGGAAAAAGGACAGGTGTGTGATTGCTGATATGGGAGAATAGAGTTCCTATGCTAGAGACTGGGTAGCTGGGTGATGCCATTTTCATCCCTCGGGTGCATGCACATACACACCTACAAGCGCCACAACAATCCACCCCAGTAAGTTAAGCAGCACTCCACTAGATGTAGTGGAGAATGGAGCCACTACACTAAGCCCCTCCCAACTGGTCCAACCTTGCTCTTCAGGAAAATCACAAATCTCTCTACCTGCTTAGTTTATGGACTATAAAATGCTTCATAGTTTGACTTCTAGGGGAAAACAATGTAATTTTAACTGTATTTCAGTCTGTTCGCTGGTCCATCTATACAATTTTCTTTTCTTTTTCTTGAATACAGAAAGAGAAAAAATTTATTTTTATTTTTATTTTAAATTTTTATTAAAAATATTTTTCTTTAATTTTTTTGAACATAATTTTTACCCTTTCGTAAATTTTTTCAAATTCTATTTTACTTCCATCATTTCATTTTATTTTACTTCATTGTATTCATTTTTTCAAATTTTCAAACATTTTCCTGGTTTTTTTTCCTTTTTGTCTCTTAATCTGTCAAGCTCCTTTCAACAACCAGACCAAAACACACCTAGGATCTAGCATCATTTATTTGATTCTTCTGTGTGTGTGTGTGTGTGTGTGTGTGTGTGTGTGTGTGTTGTTTTTGATTTTTTAATTTTATTTTTTTTAACTTTATTAATTCCTTTTCTTCCTTCAAAATGATGACAATGAAGGAATTAAGCCCCCAAAAAAGAGCAGAAAGAAATGACAGCCAGGAACCTAATCAACACAGACACAAGCAAGATATCTGAACCAGAACCAGAATCATAATAACAAGAATACTAGCTGGGGTCAAGAATAGATTAGAATCCCTCTCTGTGGAGATAAAAGTAGTAAAAGCTAGTCAGGATAAAATAAAACATGCTATAACTGAGCTGCAATCTCAAATCGATGCCACAGCAGCAAGTATGGATGAGGCAGAGCAGTAAATCAGTGATACAGAGGACAAACTTATGGAGAATAATGAAGCAGAAAAAAGAGGGAGACTAAGGCAAAAGAACACGATTTCAGAATTAGAGAAATCAGTGACTCATTAAAATGAGCAACATCAGAATCATAGGTGAAGAGAAAGATGAAGAGAGAAGAGAGAGAAAAAGGGATAGAAGGGTTATGTCAGCAAATCATAGCGGAAAACTTTCCTAACCTGGGGAAAGACACAGACATCAAAATCCAGGAAGCACAGAGGACTCCCATTAGATTCAACAAAAACCAACCATCGACAAGGTATATCATAGTCAAATTCATAAAATACTCAGGCAAGGAAAGAATCATGAAAGCAGCAAGGGAAAAACAATCCTTAACCTACAAGGGAAGACAGATCAGGTGTGCAGCAAACCTATCCACTGAAACTTGGCAGACCAGAAAGGAGTGGCAGGACATATTCAATGTGCTGAATCAGAAAAATATGCAGTGAAGAATTCCGTATCCAGCAAGGCTGTCATTCAAAATAGAAGAAGAGATTAAAAGTTTCCCAAACAAAAATTAAAGGAGTTTGTGACCAAGAAATTTTAAGGGGGACTCTCTGAGGGGAGAAAAGATGAAAAAAAAAAAAAAAAACCAAAAGCAACAAAGACTAGAAAGGACCAGAGAACACCAGAAACTCCAACTCTACAAGCAATATAATGGCAATAAATTCATGTCTTTCAGTTCTCACTCTAAATGTCAATGGACTAAATGCTCCAATCAAAAGACATAGGGTAACAGAATGAATAAGAAAACAAGATTCATCTACATGCTGTTTACAAGAGACCCACTTTAGACCTAAAGATACCTTTAGATTGAAAGTAAGTGGATGAAGACCCATCTATCATGCTAATGGTCGACAAAAGAAAGCTGGAGTAGCCGTACATATATAGACAATCTAGACTTTAAAATAAAGACTGTAACAAGAGGTGAAGAATAAGGGGTCTATCCACCAAGAAGACCTAATAATTGCAAACATTTATGGTCCAAATGTGAAGGCACCCAAATATAGAAATCAATTAATAACAAACATAAAGAAACTCATTGATAATAATATCATAATAGTAGGGGACTTCAACATCCCACCTACAGCAATAGACATATCATCTAAACAGAAAACCAAGAAGGAAACAATGGCTTTGAATGGCACATTGGACCAGATGCCAACAAAATGGGCAATCTGGAAGAAATGGAAAAATTCCTAGAAACCCATAAACTACCAAAACTGAAACAGAAAGAAATAGAAAATTTGAACAGACCCATAACCAGTAAGGAAATTGAATTAGTAATCAAAAATCTCCTAGAAAACAAGACTCCAGGACCAGATGGCTTTCCAGGGGAATTCTACCAAACATTTAAGGAAGAATTAACACCTATTCTCTTGAAGCTGTTCTAAAAAATAGAAATGGAAGGAAAACTTCCAAACTCTTTCTATGAAGCCAGCATTACCTTGATTCCAAAACCAGACAGAGATCCCACTAAAAAGGAGACCTATAGACCTATTTCCCTGGTGAACATGGACACAAAAATCCTCTACAAGATAGCCAACCAGATCCAACAATACATTAAAAACATTATTCACCATGACAAGTGGGATTTATACCTGGGATGCAGGGCTGGTTCAATATCTACAAAACTAATTGTGATTCATCACATCGATAAAAGAAAGGACAAGAACCACATGATCCTCTCAATAGACACAGAGAAAGCATTTGACAAAATACAGCATCCTTTCTTGATAAAAACCCTCAAGAAAGTAGGGATAGAAGGATCATACCTCAAGATCATAAAAGCCATATACGAAAGACCCAATGCTAATATCATCCTCAGTGGGGAACAACTGAGTGTTTTCCCCCTAAGGTCAGGAACAAGACAGGGATGTCCACTCTCACTACTGTTATTCAACATAGTATTGGAAGTCTTAGCCTTAGCAATCAGACAACACAAATAAATAAAAGGAATACAAATAGGCCAGGAGGAGATCAAGCTTTCACTCTTCACAGATGACATGATACCCTATATGGAAAACCCAAAAGATTCCACTAAAAAAACTGCTAGAACTGATCCATGAATTCAGCAAAGTCACAGGATATAAAATCAAGGCACAGCAATCAGTTGCATTCCTATACACCAATAATGAAGCAACAGAAAGAGAAATCAAGGAATTGATCTCATTTAAAATTGCATCAAAACCCACAAAATACCTAGGAATAAATCTAACCAAAGAGGTGAAAAATCTATACACTGAAAACTATAGAAAGCTTATGAAAGAAATTGAAGAAGACACAAAAAAATGGAAAAAGATTCCATGCTCCTGGAAAGGAAGAACAAATATTGTTAAAATGTCAATACTATCCAAAGCAATCTACATATTCAATGCAATCCGTATCAAAATAACACCAGCATTCTTCACAGAGCTAGAACAAACAATCCTAAAATTTGTATGGAACCAGAAAAGATCCCGAACAGCCAAAGCAACCTTGAAAAAGAAAACAAAAGCAGGAGGCAACACAATCCCAGACTTCAAGCTGTATTACAAAGCTGTAATCATCAAGACAGTATGGTACTGGCACAAGAACACTCAGATCAATGAAATAGAATGGAGAACCAAGAAATGGACCCAGAAACGTATGGCCAACTGACCTTTGACAAAGCAGGAAAGAATAGCCAATGGAATAAAGACAGCAAGTGGTGGAAAACTGGACAGTGACATGCAGAAAAATGAACCTGCACCACTTTCTTACACCATACCCAAAAATAAACTCAAAATGGATGAAAGACCTAAATGTAAGACAGGAAGCCATCAAAATCTTCGAGGAGAAAACAGGCAAAAACCTCTTTGATCTTGGCCACAGCAATTTCTTACTCAACACATCTCCGGAGGAAAGGGAAACAAAAGCAAAAATGAACTATTGGGACCTCATCAAAATAAAAAGCTTCTGCACAGCAAAGGAAACAATCAGCAAAACTAAAAGGCAACCGAAAGAATGGGAGAAGATATTTGCAAATGACATATCAGATAAAGGGTTAGTATCCAAAAGCTACAAAGAACTTATCAAAGTCAACACCCAAAAAACAAATAATCCAGTGAAGAAATGGGCAAAAGACACGAATAGACACTTCTCCAAAGAAGACATCCAGATGGTTAACAGACACATGAAAAGATGCTCAACATCACTCATCATCTGGGAAATACAAATCAAAACCACAATGAGATACTACCTTACACCTGTCAGAATGGCTAACATTAACAACTCAGGCAACAACAGATGTTGGCAAGGATGCAGAGAAAGAGGATCTCTTTTGCACTGCTGGTGGGAATGCACACTGGTGCAGCCACTGTGGAAAACAGTATGGAGGTTCCTCAAAAAATTAAAAATAGAACCACCTTACGACCCAGCAATTGCACTGCTAGGTGTTTATCCAAGGGATACAGGTATGCTGTTTCAAAGGGACACACATACCCCAATGTTTATAGCAGCACTCTCAACAATAGCCAAAGTATGGAAAGAGCCCAAATGTCCATCGATGGATGAATGGATAAAGAAGAGTGGCATATATATACAATGGAGTATTACTTGGCAATAAAAAAAATGAAATCTTTCCATTTGCAACTATGTGGATGGAACTAGATGGTATTTTGTTAAGCAAAATTAGTCAGAGAAAGGTAAATATCATATGACTTCACTCATATGAGGACTTTAAGATACCAAACAGATGAACATAAGGGAAGGGAAGCAAAAATAATATAAAAACAGGGAGGGGGACCAAACATAACAGACTCTTTAAATATGGAGAACAAACAGAGGGTTACTGGAGGGGTTGTGGGAGGGGGGATGGGCTAAATGGGTAAGAGGCATTAATGAATCTACTCCTGAAATCACTGTTGAAGTATATGCTAACTAACTTGGATGTAAATTAAAAAAATACATTAAGTAAAAGAATATTTAAATATCTGAATATGTATCTATGAATACATACATATTTATATATCCATTATAAATAAGTACATATGACATGTGATATATACTTAATATATTCAACACATATAAACATATATTTAATATGCATTATCATTCTTGGGACATCTAGATGTGATATGAAAAGAACAGAGGTGTAATTATTTAGAATATAAAAGAAGGGGCGCCTGGGTGGCTCAGTCAGTTGAGCATTGGACTCTTGATTTTGGCTCAGGTCATGATCCTGGGGTGTGGGATTGAGCCCTGAGTTGGGTTCTGTGCTGAGTGTGGAGCCTGCTTAAGATTCTCTCTCTCTCTCTCTCTCTCTCTCTCTTTCTTTCTCTCTCTCTCTCTCTCTCTCTCCCTCCCTCCCTCCTTCCCTCCCTCCCTCCCTATCACCTTCTCCCACCCTCACACCCTCTTTCTTTCATGTGCTAAAAAAAAAAAAAAAGTGAATCCATGCAGGAGATAGAAGATGTAAATTATTAAGGACAAAACAAACAGCAAAAATTCTGTCTAGACTATTCTTTTAAGTTTATTTATTTATTTTGAGAGAGAGAGAACGTGAACAGGGCAGGGGCAGAGAGAGAGAAAGAGAGAGAATCCCAAGCAGGCTCTGTGCTGACCGCACACAGAGCCGGACACTGGGCTCAAGCTGAGGCACCATAAGATCATGAACTGTGCCGAGACCGAGAGTCCTGTTTAACCCACTGAGCCACCCACGCACCCCTTGACTTTTGATTCTCTCTTGGTTTTGTAGTTTAAAAATCTCCAATTTCAGGGATGTTCAGATTATATGAACTGCAGGTGGTTTTCATATTCTTTGTCCGTTGAAGCTGCAAGTTGAACCAAGTTGTCGGGGATAACCTCGGGAAGTTTGCCATGAAACACGACAGAATACATAGAGGACTAACCCCAAATTCAGGGGGACCCAAAAGGGCCAGGCCTAGATTGGGCAGGTTTTCTCGCTTCAGTTTGGCCAAACCTAAATCCTTTGGAGCCTAACTTGAAATGAAAATGCTCAGAATAACTCTAAGCAACTTGCAGATACAAAGATTGAGAAAGTACAGGCTTACCATTTTTGGTAAAACAAAGGTGAGAACAAATTTAGAGACATTCTCTTGCAACAGTGAAGAACTACAGGTGAATACTGAATCTCCACAGCAGGCTAAAGATTTCAATTATAAAGCTCCCTAAATCCTTAGACCATATTAGCCATGGACTTGGATAGATTTCAGCTCAGCTCTGAACCTCTCTCCTTCCCTGCTTGCCTTTAATCAAACTACTATGTTTCAAAATGGAACATATCATTTTGTTAGTGACTGTTTTCTATCGTTTTGTAATATTCCTCCAAACATATGAAGCTACATTTGGAAAATTTTCTCTCAACCCTTGCAATTAATATGAATTTTTCTTCAAAACCCACATAGCACTCCAAATAGCAATTGGTTTAATAAGCAGAATTTTGGCACCCCAACGACTGTGAAGGCATGACCAATCTTATCTCCCCCAAAAGCATTGTCTCAACATATTCAGAAAATATAAACCTACTGGCTGTTAACATATCCTCTGGAATTAAAAAAAAATCAATATCGTAAATTATTTTACTCAATGTGCAATCATTATAACTGAGATTTTATCAATCTAAAAGCTTCAGAAAAAGGGGAAATAAACGTTTTCTGACAACTTTCTTGCCATGCCAAAGGCTTTATATATGTTGCAATGATTTAATTTCCCCCAAACATATTATATCAAAGATAGCAAGCTATAGTATATCTCTGGCCATCAGAGATAAATAAAAGGATAAACCTGGGAAGTAACAGCTGACAGTTAAACTGCAAAGAGGAAGCCATTTTTATTTTTTATTTTCTCCAATTTTAATGAGATATAATTGACAATAACATTGTATAAGCATAAGGTATACACACAATGACTTGATATATGTACATAATGCAAAATGGTTACCACCACAAAGTTATGTAACACATCCATTCCCTCAAATAGTTACCTTGTGTGTATATGTGCATGCGTGCGTGCGTGCATGTGTGCGTGTGTGTGTGTGTGTGTGTGTGTGTGTGTGTGTGTTGAGAACTTTTAAGATGTACTCTCAGGGCACCTGGGTGGCTCTGTCAGTTAAGCTTCCGACTTCAGCTCAGGTTATGATCTCATGGTTCGTGAGTTCAAGCCCGTGTTGGGCTCTGTGCTGACAACTCAGCCTGGAGCCTGCTTCAGATTCTATCTCCCTCTCTCTCTGCCCCTCTCCCACTTGTGCTCTCTCTCTCTCTCTCAAAAATGAACAAATATTAAAAAAAATTAAAATGTACTCTCTCTCAGCAACTTTCAAATAAATAATATAATATTGTTAACTAGTGTCACCATGCTGTACATTATACCCCCCAAACTTACTCACGTTATAACTGGAATTTTGTACCCTTTGACTACTTTCATCCATTTCCCCCACCTAACCTCTTGCCCCTGGCAACCACCAGTCTGTTCTTGCTTTTATAAGTTTGTTTTTGTTTGTTTGTTTGTTTGTTTTTAGGTTCTACATATAAATGAGATCATACAGTATTTGTTTATCTATCTCCAACTAATTTCACTTAATAATGCCCTCAAGTTTCATCTATATTGTTGCAAATAGCAGGATTTTCTTCTTTTTTAAGGGTGAATAATATTCTATTGTATATTTTGAATACAATGCATCCAATGCATTGTATGCACATTTTCTTTATCTCATCCATCAGTGGACACTTAGGATCATATAAGACTACTATGAACAATACATTAGACAACCTAGAAGTGGATAAATTCCTAGAAACATATAAACTATCAAAAATGAATCACTGGGGCCCATGGGTGGCTCAGTTGGTTAAATGTCTGACTTCGACTCAGGTCATGATCTCATGGTTCGTGAGTCTGAGCCCCACATGAGGCTTTCTGCTGTCAGTGCAGAGCCTGCTTCAGATCTTCTGTCTCCCTCTCTCTCTGCCCCTCCCCTGCTCTCGTGTGCTCTCTCTCTCTCTCAAAAATAAATTAACCTTTAAAAAAATAATCATGAAGAAATATAAAATCTAAAAGACAAATTACAAGAAAGAACTGAATCAGCAATCAAAAACCTCCCAAAAAACAAGTCTAGGAGAAATAGCTTTACTGATGAATTCTACCAAACATTTAAAGATCTTTCTCAAACTTCAAAAAAATTGAAGAGGACAGTACACTTCTAAACTCATTTTATGAAGCCAGCATTACCCTGGTACCAAAGCCAGATAAGGACACTACAAGAAAAGAAAACTAAAGGCCAATATCTCTAATGAATACACACGCAAAAATTCTGAACAAGATACTAGCAAACTGAATTCAACAGCACGTTAAAAGGATCACATGCCATAATCAAATGGTATTCATCTCTGAGATGAGAGGATGATTTAAGATATGCAAATAAATATGATACATCACATTAATAGAACAAAACATAAACATTATGTGACTGTCTCAATAGATGCATAAAAAACATTTGACAGAATTCAACATCCATTCAAGCTAAAAACTCCCCTAAAACTGGGTATAGAAGGAATGTAACTCAACATTACAAGCCCACATGGCAAGCCCACAGCTAATATCATACTCAATGGTGAAAGGTTGAAAGCTTTTCCTCTACAGTGAGGAATGAGATAAGGATGCCCACTCTCTCCATTTCTGTTCAACATAGTACTAGAGGTCCTAGCCAGAGCAACCAGGCAAGAAAAGGAAATAAAAGACATCCAAGTCAGAAAGGAAGAAGTAAAATAGTCTCTGCTTGCAGATGACACGATATTATATAGAAAGTCCTAAAGACTCAACCAAAAAGCTCTTAGAAGTAATATATTCAGAAAAGTTATAGGATACATAATCAACATACAAATATTGGTTACATTTCTATACCCTAACAATGAATTATCTGAAAATGAGAGGGAAAAAAATCCCATTTACAATAGCATCAAAAACAATAAAATTCTCAGGAATAAATTTACTCAAGGAGGTAAAAGATCTGTATGCTGAAAACTATATACACTGATTAAAAAAAACTGAAGAAGACACAAACAAATGGAAAGATATCTTGTGTGCATGAATTGAAAGAATTATTACTGTTAAAATGTCCATCCTACTCAAAATAATCTACAGATTCGATGCAATTCTATCAAGACTCCAATGGCATTTTTTTTACAAAAATAGAAAACACCTTAAAATTCATGTGTAATCACAAAAGACCCCAAATAGCCAACTCAATCCTGATAAAGAACAGAAAAGCTGTAGGCATCACCCTTCCTGATTTCAAACTATATTACAAAGCTAAAGTAATAAAAATAGTATGAAACTAGCATAAACAGATACATAGACCAATGGAACAGAATAAAGAGCCCAGTAATATACCCACACATATATGGTCAACTTATATTTAACAAGGGAGCTAAAAATACTCAGTGTAGAAAAGATAGTCTCTATAACAAATGGTGTTGGGAAAACTGGATGTTCAAATTCAAAAGAATGAAAATAGACGCTTATCTTATGCCACACACACACACACACACACACACACACACACACACACACACACTGAACTCAAAATGGACCAAAGACTTAAATGTAAGACCTGAAACCATAAAACTCCAGGAGGAAATATAGGGAAAAAGCTCCTTGACATTGGTTTTGGCAATGATTTTATGGATATGACACCCAAAGCACAAACAACAAAAGCAAAAATAAATTGCACCAAACCAAAAAGCTTCTCAACAAAATGAAAAGACAGCTTACAGAAGGGGAGAAAATATTTGCAAACCACATATCTGATAAGGGGTTAATATCCAAAATACATAAGGAACTCATAAATCTCAAACAAACAAACAAACAAACAAACAAACAAACCCTAAGCAATCCAATTTAAAAATGGGCAAAGGTCCTGAATGAACAGACATTTTCCCAAAGAAGATATTTAAGTGACCAACAGGTACATGAAGAGGTACTCAACATTACTAATCATCAGAGAAATGCAAATCAAAACCACAATGAAATATCACCTCATACATGTTAGAATGGCTGTTACCAAAAAGACAAGAGATAACAAGTGTTGATGAGGATGTGTAGAAAAGGGAACCCTTGTACACTGTTGGCAGGAATGCAAATTGGTGAAGCCACTATAGAAAACAGTATAAAGGTTTCCCCAAAATTTGAAAATAGAATTACCATATGATCCAGAAATTCCATTTCTGGGTATTTATTGAAAGGAAATGAAATCACTATTTTGAAAAGATATCTGCACCCCTCTGTTCATTGAAGTATTATTTCCAATAGCCAAGCATGAGAAACCATTTTTAGAAAGTAAGCTGACTCAAAAATAATCAGTATGAGTTAACATCCTGTGGCAATATGTGCTCATAATAACACGGAATCACTTTCAAGGAAAAAATGGCTAAGGTTACAAACAGTCTCATGTATAAGTGATTTTAGAGCAAAACCTACCAAAATGTCTAAAATATGACGGTATGGAATCTTATAATGTACATCATATTTTTGTGTGTGTGAACCCATTTACTACTTGGAGTGAGGCAGTAGGAACTATAATAGTTAATTACTGAATGACTTCTTTATGTGTCAGGGATATCTATAAATACTATATATAATCATACCTATATAAATACTATATACTAATCATATATATATATGCATGAACATATATATGATTTAATTTATATATTATATATGTATATAAATACATGTACATATATGTATATGTATATAAATATGTGTAATATTTATATATATATTTATATATTATATATATATCATGAAGAAATATAAAATCTAAAAGACATATATATATATATGATTTCATTTGGTCCTAAATACAACTCCATTGAAGAGACTAGGGCTTAGGAAAATTGCATAATTTGTCAAATCTCACAGCTAAAAGATAGAGGCTATATTCAAAACTAGCTAGACTGATTTTGAATTCCTGTAGCCACAATATAGTACCACCTCCCAGGTCACAGGCATGATTCATAATTATTATACACATTTGTTAAGGAGAAGATTCTAGAGTTTATAGACATTGAATATTTTGCCCCAGAACTTGTGACCAGTATGCTAGAATAAAAATCAAAACCTCTTCATTTCTCATTTATTTTTAATCTCACTATACATGTTTCTTTTGGTCTTCATAAGAATTGCCCAAATCCTTAACACATGGATACATGAGGGGCGACTGGGTGGCTCAGTCTGTTGAGCGTCCAACTTCGGCTTGGGGCATGATCTCACAGTTTGTGGGTTTTAGCTCCTCATCGGGCTCTGTGCCGACAGCTCAGAGCCTGGAGCCTGCTTCGGATTTTGGTGTCTCCCTCTCTCTCTCTGCCCCTTCCTCACTTGCACTCTGTCTCTGTATCTCTCTCAAAACTAAATAAACATTAAAAAATAAATAAAAATAAAAATAAAAACACATGGATACATGAAATTCTTCACTACAACTTTAGTATAATAACATTTATTGATTAATCAGTGTTATTTTCCCCTTTACTTTCTACTACACTGCCACACTCCCCTTTTTAAAATTTTGTTAATGTTTATTTATTTTTGAGAGAGAGAGAGAGAGAGAGAGACAGACAGAGAGAAACAGAGAGTAAGCAGGGGAGGGGCAGAGAGAGAGGGAGAGACAGAATGCGAAGCAGGCTCCAGGCTCTGAGCTGTCAGCACAGAGCCCGATGTGGGGCTCGAACTCTGGACTGTGAGATCATGACCTGAGCTGAAGTCGAATGCTTAACCGACTGAGCCATCCAGGTCCCCCCCACACTCCCCTTTTTAAGGTTAGGAGACATATCATTGTTTCAGAAGAGGATTTATTTACAAAAGAAGCAGAGAATAAGAGTCTGGCTCTTGGCTTTTGTTTTCAAGAGCAATCATCCAGTTATGAAACAATAATAATGAAAAATATTTAAATTTTTGATCACCAAGAGTTAGTTTTCCTCAACCCATGGAAACTAGATAAATGTATCAGGGTCTGGAGAATATTGGAGAAGCATGAGCAGGTAGAGGGGTAGGGGTCCTGGAACTATGGAATCCCACCTGGATGGACCAACTGCACAGGAATAAGACCTGCTCAAGCAATTGCCTGGCCCCGAACAGAAAGCTTTCTCTGTCATTACCACCAGGGAGCTAGACCAGTACTTTGAGTGCAGCCTCCATGTAAGTGGGCCCAGTAAAATGCCGGTACCACAGAGCTTTGACAGTTGTCCTTCTCATTGTGGTCCAGAAGACACCCGCCCTAAGAATAGCCAACCCACCTCTGGTTGATCAAAAGGAGTGATGCCTACGTCATGGGACTGTGCCCAGGTGACATGCAGATACCCCTCATGCCCAACCCCACCTAAAATGAACTATGATACTGAATGCTCTTTCCCCAGTGCAAATCCTCACCCAAGGCAAAGAATATGCTGTGGACCCCAGAGACAGAGTGGCCGTGTGGAACAGATATGCAGCTCCACTCCCGACCAACCCCACATCCACACACACTAATGCACTAGACCACGTGAGACTGCAGTCAATCTGAGCTTTTCTTCCAAAGCCCACAACTTTTTGTGTGTGAAACACACAAAAGAATACATTCACTGAGCTAGTTTCTTTGGAACGTTTTATGTGTACTCCTCCTTGTTAGACTATTACATATTTAAAGGTAAGGACCACACCTTTTCTTTTTTCATTCTTCTCGCAATATTTATAATATGAGCTTAGGGGCAATTAGCTCACTGAATGTCTGATTGGCAGCTTGACTGGAGGCCCCCAGAACCCATATAACGTATGCTGATTATAAAGCAGATCTCCCTATTGTCTCTTTGACCACAGCACTAAAAGAAATGGGAAATCTAGAACAGTGTAACAAAAATTTCTAAGTCATTTTGGCTGAGTTGCTAATACTCAGGAGTGAGGTTTACCCTCTGTGCCCTTAATTACTAAAGAACAAGGCACTCCACTAGAGGAAATGATCAATTATTCCCAAAAGGTAGTATTTACCAACTGTCATCTTCAGCAGAATATGAGTATCTCTATTGTCTATTTCTCCTCTCTTGGTCTTACTTCCAGTTATTCTTAGCTCACCAATTCCCAACCTTGTTTTTTTTAAATAGAAAAGTAAAGATACTTGTAAAATTATTGTTCTCAAGGCTCCTATCTCAGGGTTTTGTTTTGATTTGTAATCTGGTTATTTAACTTTTACAAAGCAATTGGGATTATGTTTTGTAACAAGACTTGTCAAGAATGACGAGTCTTACTTTAACAGCAGGAAGCTGGAGGATGTCACCTGACCTGCAAGAGGCTGGAGACATTGAATGTAAACAGCCACACCGGCTAATCTTGTGCAGCTTATAAATTCCAGTTTCATTCACTTTCTAAACACCCTTTCCACAAAATTCTAAGTCAGGCTCTATTCTTTGTATGTGAGTTCTGACTCCAAAGTGCTCTGTTAGTTTCCAGACCTAAAGAGAAAGCAATCACAGGGCTTTCATGCTCTCAGAAGGCTGCTCTCACAAAGGACCTCAAATTCTTGAGTTTTAAAGCCTCCTTGAAACTTTCAAAATGGATTAAGTAATTGGTGAACAGGAAAACCAATTCAGATAGAAGTTAAAATTCTAAATGGGACGCGAATAGTACAGCCATCTTACTAGTTCTGTCCTCCAGCTGTTTTTCAGCTCTCCTACAAAAGAGTTAAAATGTGTTAAAACCTCTGGTAACATTTTCTTCTGTGCGTATATTGATGCTTTGGGTAGATGAAATTTGATTAAAAGACTGAGCCAATCCAATACTTTTGACAAAGCAGTTTGAAGCATGTGTGTTCATCCTGCTTCTTACAGGTCTATCTATACTTGGAAACATAACAATGGACAATGCAATTATAAGATACTGACTGAAGTATTTGTGGATGCCGTATCCCTCTGTGCTTCCCAAACTGATTTACAGTAAAATATTTGAGACAGGTTTGCAAGAGAAGTTGCTGTTGGTATGACAGTGTTCAAGTTAGCTGTCTGAAGTTTCTTTTTATGCTTAAAATATGAGGGCAGAGGATACTTGTGTAAAGAACTGCAGTAAACGTTCACACACACACACACACACACACACACACACAAAACAGAAGAACTAACTCTATATCGAAACAGGCTGGCCATTGTTTGAGTGTGTATCTCAAGTTCCTATTCTGAGTAGTTGCTAGATTCTATCAGCTATTTTTAATTCTTCAGATCTGTTTCCTCGTCACCACTGTTTTCCTGATGGTTTGGTTCAGGCACCAGGCATCTTCCATACTCTGTTTGGAGGGAGCTCTGGAGAGCTCTGGAGCCAATTACATCATCATACTCCCAGCAGTGTTTCAACATAAACTCCAATTTATAAATGAGGCCAGAGTCACCAAGAGGTCAAATGACATATTCAGTCTTCATGGAGTGTCTCCACCACTTTAACATTTACCTTAGAAGTCCACATTATCACACTTGAGATTTACTCAAGCCCAGAACTCTGAAACTAAACACAAATTATCCATAGTTTACAAAAGATTTCATGGACTTCTCTAGTGTTATTAATGGAAAACTTGCAAAGACTTCAGAAATTTGTTTTGCTAAGCAAATACTGCAAATTCATTTGGACATGGGGAGTTTATTAGCCTAATTTTTTCATCATTACCTCAGAATGAGGTATGACACAAATGTGACTTTTAAGCTCCAATACTTTATTTTTATTTCAATTTTTCTGATAATACCTTTTTATCTAATGAAAATCTTCACCTCTTAACCAGATGATATTAACATAATTGAATTTTATCTTCATAACTCAAGGTCATTATTATGAGAATCCTCATTGATTCTGTAAGGGGAAATAAGACTGGAGTAAAATTTTTTGTTAAGATTAGCCAGTGTTTGTTGTGAAATTATTTTGGTTAATATTGTAGACAAATGTGGATTCTAGTATATTACTGAAAAGTTAAAGAAAACTATCATTAGAATTCAAAAATAGATTATGTCTTCTAAATCACTAGGGAAAAATTTATATAGAACTTTAAAAAGGAAACACACCAGGAAAGCATAAAAATTCAACTAAAAACAAGATTTTTCTATCAGTTGTTTACCTTGTCACCATTTTCCAACTCTGTTCTTTTAAAGTCCCTGATGATTCAGTTCCAAACTGTAGTTGACCCTGGAACAACATGGGGACCTGGGATGCCAGCTCCCCATGCAGTTGAACATTTGCATGTAACTTTTGACTACCCTGAACTTAACTACTAATAGCCTACTGTTGACTGAAGTCTTACTGATAATGTGTGGATTAACAGGTATTATATTTTGTATACTGTATGTATTCTATACTGTATCATTACAATAAAGTATGCTAGAGGAGAGAAAATGTTACTAAGAAATTCATAAAGAAGAGAAAATACATTTATAATACTGTACTCTATGTATTGAAAAAGTCTATGTACAAGCAGACCTGTTCAGTTCAAACCCATGTTGTATTAGCAACTGTCCATATATCAGTGCAATTTCTAAGTATCTATCATTCAAGCCAAAGTAAAAAGTCAAATGTGCTGTTTAAAGTTCTATCCATTTGGGGGAATTTCCCATCACCACCATTCTTCAGGGCTAAAACCAAGAGAGACTGAAATTCTGCAGCCATCCACTTCAAGTGAGTGCCAGAAAATCATGCAAAACCATATGTGAATCAGGTTCAAGGTTTTTGCTCGTCAGTTAGGTTGTCATAAGGAACCACCACGAAAATATAGGTGAAGATTAGGAGAGAAGAGACAATGCAAAGTTGTCAAAGAAATCTGGATTGTCTGCTGATGCAACTTACTTATACTTCTTGGACTTTTTGGAGCCCGATTTCCTATACACCATTTCAGCTTCATGATAAATTGCTAGTCTGAGTATCCAACCTTATTCCTTAGAGACTCAGATAAAATTGTTCCTGATGAGCAGCTCAAATTTCAGTCACTTGATGTTTTCTGATTAGCCATTCATTCATTATGATGTTCTCCTAGCAAACCAAGAGCTTTTCTCAAAAAGAGATAGATACCCCCAGAAGGGGACATAGATTTACTCTGAAATCCTAGATGTCTGTGTGATGATTCGCCTACTGGGGCTTGTGAGAGACTTAATTAGCATATGTATTTCTCACAGGCCCTTCCTGTATTGTTGGATCTACTGGATCATGAAGTCTTAAACAGAAGTACATACACTGATTTCGAAATTCCCAATATTCACTCCTATCTACTACTCTGAACTCAAATTCACATGTCCAACTTCTGCCTTGACATCTGTGGTTGGATTTGAGAAATCTCAACTCCTACATATTTGAAACCAATTTTTAATTCTCATCTCCAGCCCCAACTAAATTAAGACATGGTCCTCACCCAGTTTTTCTCAAATTTTAAAACAGTATTATTACTTATCCGGTTTTTCAAGACCACCATGAAGAATACAGATAGACCTTCTCATATAGCTCTTTATTAGACAACTCTTTCCATTCTGCCATTCCTCCTCCTTTCTCCACTATATTTTATTTAATGTTTATTTATTTTTGAGAAAGAGAGAAAGAGAGACAAAGCACAAGTGGGGGAGGGGCAGAGAGAGAGGGAGACACAGAATCTGAAGTAGGGTCCAGGCTCAGAGCTGTCAGCATAGAGCCCAGTGCAGGGCTTGAACCCATGAAGTGTGTGATCATGCCCTGAGCCCAAGTCGGATGCTCAACCAACTGAGCCACCCAGGCAACCCTCCACTATATTTTATTTAAAGAGTCAGAGTGAGTTTTTAAGACATAGTCAGATTACGTCTAACGGTTCAACATTTCTTAATGGAATCCCCTCAATATTGGGCATTTAACACTATTCTCAGAAATTAGGACAATTTGATACATAGGAGACCCTGGTACACAGAATAATGCCCTTCCCAAAGATGTCCGTATCGCAAACCCAAGAACCTCTTTACATAGTAAAGGAGACTTTGAAGATGTGGCTAAATTAATAATCTTGATGGGGAGATTATCCTGGATTATCCCTATAGGTCCAGTATGATGACAAGGGTCTTGTAAGAGGGAGATAAGAGGTTTAAAACGAAGAAAGATGTGACAAAAGAAACAGGAGTCCTAGTCAGAAAGAGATCTGAAGACACTATGTTGTTGGCTTGAAGATGGAGAAGAAGCCATAAACCAAGGAACGCAAGTGGTCTCTAGAAGCCGGAAAAGTCTAGGAAACAGTCTCCATTAGATTTCCCAGAAGGAATGAAGATGTGCTGACACCTTGATTGACCTTAGCGCAATGAGACTCATATTAGACATTTGATCTCCAGAACTGTAAAGAGAATAAATATGTGTTGTTTTAGGCCATGAGGTTTGTGGCAATTTATTATATCAGCAATCAGAAACAAATCCAGAGCTGCCTAAAAAATAATGCAAAATGATGAAACTAAATAAATTCTGGTAGAACAATAGCACTGGACTTGAAGTCATAAAATCTGGATTCTATTCCCAGCTCTGCCATATTAACTGCAGAGTCTGGGAAAAAACATGATATTCTTATAAAGTGGAGATGATGTCTCACCTTCTCAAATCTCAGAATCATTAATAGGTGTGTTAGTTTCCTATTGCTACTGTTATAAATTACTACAGTCTTAGTGTATTAAAACAACACAATTTTCCTACATTTCTAAAGGTCAGATATCCAAAATCGGTCTCACTAACTAAAATCAAGGTGCTGGCAGGACTGTGTGTTTTTTGGAGGCTCTGAGGGAGAATCCGTCTCCTTGCCTTTTACAACTTTAAAAGGTCACTTGAATTCCTGGCCTCAGTGTCCCTTCCTCCATCTTCAAAGGCAGCATAGCATTTTTAAATCTCTCTCTTCTTCCTTTGACACATTGCCTTCCTGACTCTGATTTTTCTTGCCTCTGTCAGATAAGAACTATTGTGATTGCATTGGGCTCATCCAAATCATCCCTGGTAGTTTTCCTAGCTCAACCTCCTTAACTTAATCATACATGGAAAGTCCATTGTGCCACATAAGGTTATATATTCACCAGTTTTGGGGGAGTAGGATGTGGATGTCTTGGGTGAAGAACATTATTCTGTCTACCCTACAAGGTCTAATAAAATAATCTCTGGACAAATGCCCTGGGGCCTTAAAGCATGAAGCAAATATAGGATAAACTCCAGTTAAAGAAAAACTTCAATTTGTTTTAAAGAGGAGACATTGAAAAGTCAAGTTTTAGAACTATACTCTTACTTTTCTGCTTATCTTTAGAGTATGATTTTTTTTTTAAATTATCAGGTGCCTTCTTCATTTCACTGAGTGAGCCTTTCTTAATCACTCATTCACCTTTACCACATAATGCAAAGGGAGATTATGTGCTTCTCTGAACAAAATAATTATCTAATTAAAAATGAAAATCTAAAACCTGCATCATACTCTCTAGGAAGCCAATATCACTTACAATTATTGCTGATGGACACTGAACCCATCTTATTCTCTGACAAACAATCACTTCAATTTTCAGGGAAAAATATGAACTATATCCATAATATCCATATTTAAGGTATTTTTAAATATTTTCCAGGGGCATCTCATCTCAGTACTATGCTTTATTCTGTACTATTTTCCAACAGGTATGTGGCAAAAGATTGATGAGATCAAACTTCTTGGGCTGTACCTATGTATTATTGTTTGGGTAAGTAGATTGCCAAAATTCATTTGTCTGTGAAAAAAAGTAGGTGATCCTGTGTAGGTTTTCATCAAACTTCACTGGTCAAAAACAGAGAACCTTTTCATATATAATTATATGGTCTCCACGCTGGAAAGATACTACAGTCCAATTCTTGCTGAATTTCTGAGTCTCCTTTCTCTTTGCCAAAACTCACAAACAGCTTTAGGTCAGGTAGGAGAATGATAATTAAACATTTCTGTAGCATCATTACCCAAGCATGTGGAAATTTTCTGGGTTCAGTGAGTGGAAGAATACCTTTTATTGATTCAAAAGCACCAAGCCAGATGCAATTACATATTTTGAATGTTTTCCAGTGAATAATTATTTTTGGTGCTGGTTGGAATAATTACTGAGCAAAGAGTTGCCCTCTTATTTCAGTAGGGGAAATCAAGAAGTTTCTGACTCACCAATAAAACTTTACAAAAGACTTTAAAATTGTTATCAAGGATTATTTTCAAAATTTATACTTAGTCATCAACAACTTCTGCTTTTATCTAAACATGGTTTTGTTTATGCACAGGAAAATTACCCTGCCCAGAAGAAGAATCTTTAGAGAAGAAACACTGAAAACTTGGCCAGAAGCTACACCCTGTACCCTAAATCCCCAATTCCTGCAAAGGACTTCATAAAAATGAGAAGAAAAAAAAAAAAACTAGCATGGTATACAATTCATATTTATAAATTACTGTTCCCTTGAATACTTAAAAAGTATTTTGATGTGATTTTCTTTCATGTTTTGGGGTGCCTGCATTAGAATAAATAAAATTAAAGTATTATTTAACCCCACAAGGTGTCTTTACGTTTGACAAGTCTTATTTGGAATGAATTCATATAAGGAAAATCTTCACACAGGATACAAAAAGGCAGACAGACTAAACTTCTTTTCTAAAGACTGAGATAAATGAGACTAGCATTTTAATTTGCACAGGAAGAGAGGGACGGGGGAAGAGAAAGTCAAATATGAAAATACTCTCGAGATGGTTCAACTGGATTCTTGCCCCTATCCTTAACAAAGAGAAAAAAATCACGTATTTAGAACAGATACCCTCTCGGAAATGATAATTATGTTGCAATACTGGTGGCATCAGGATGGCGTGCTGGTTTCCAATGAGTCCTGCTCTTATTATGTAGGTATCAGAACCCACTTCTGACACAGCCCTCTCTGGGAAATAAAAGGAGAAGGCATCTGTTAAAAGTGATTTTATAGCAGAGAGCGCTCAGAAGAACTCACATTTTGAGGGAAAAGTTTCAAGAGTTGTACAAAAGTGAGAACTTAGTAGAAAAGATCTCAAAGGCTTGAAAATAAATTGTTTGGTCCTGAACTCACTCTTTCATTCCCTTTATTTGTTCGTTTGTTCCTTCCCTCCCTTCAGAGAAATAAACTATTAGAAAACATATTTTCAAACATATCAAAAACTTCATCTTTTTGAGGAAATGAAATTCATCTTTACAATGTAAGAGATGCAAATAAATTTAAGCTATTCTTGAAAATAAAACATTTTCTGATGATTATGTATAAGAGGGTTCTTCATGAAGATTTAATTTGAATGGGTACTGACTCACTTGTAACAGCAATCTTGAAACTACTTTGCAAAACAAATGTAAGTGACTGACGTTATTCTGCCATCTACATGCTAGAGAAATAGAATCATCAAGTTCAGCAATCTTTACACTGTATGATATTGGGAACTCTGGAATTTCCACAAAGATATTTCTGGACACAGAAATGAGAGAGCCCTGAATTTCCCAAGTGACATTAAGCAAGCAGCTGGATTTTGTTTTTTACATACATCAGAGTTCCTCATAAGATTTTATAGGAAGACATGACTCTCTATCTTTGGAAGAACACTAAGTGAATCTGTGTTTTAGAAAAGAAAATCAGAAAATTCTAACACATTATTTTCTACCAATTTGGGGGGGGGGTTTCCCTTGTTGCAGAAACACTTAGATATTTTTAGGAGTTTTCAAATTTACAAGCTGCATCTCGTGTTCTTAATGATGCCAATACAACCACATTTTTCTTCGCAAATATTCTCACCTCTACCAACCATGTCATCATTTATAAATGATTGCCATGTGAAGATAAACCACCTTGATGGAAATGCCTTATAAAGGCCAGACATGCTGTGGTAAAAATAAACTCAATCAGTAGTTCTCATGATTATTTTTCCTCTTCTGATATTAAAAGGATAGATTAAGGTTAAATGATCAAAGAGTAGTTCAGCATCATGGCCAAGTACCATAGACAGAGCAGAGGGGACCAGTCTTGGAAAAGGGTGTGAATTCTTTGAAAATCATTGGGTTTGGCTTTTAAATTGTGACAGTTGCACTAGCACACTGAAAATTGACAACACAGACAGCAACCATGCACATATTTCAAATAATTTAGGGCAATTATGCTAGTAATTTAAGCAAATAACTCACTAGCTGAATTACTTGGATACTGCAAATATCTTTTTTTTTAAATGTGAAATGCTTATATATATATATATGTATATATATGTGTGTGTGTGTGTGTGTGTATATATATATATATATGTATATATATATATATAATATATGTAACATATAATATATATTATATAATATATATTGTTCCTTTTTAATTCCGGGCAAGGATGGACATGAAATTAAACCCCTTTAGGTAATGAAATCGCTAACCTATCAGAGTTCTTCAGTGATTCCTAACCCATTTGCAAGAATTCTCCCAACATCAAAGACTCTTCCATATCCATACTTAGGAGGATTTTACACCTCATGGGAGTTTTCCCTGGTGGAAATGTTCTAGTTTGAGCCCAAAATGCTGTCTTCCCTGAAAGAGGCCATTTGTTAACAAGTCCTCAGGGTGCTGTTGATTATCTCAAGCTTTTGTCTGGAAAAGTTGTTTTTGATGTTCTTTTCAGACAAAACCTAAATCCCAGCTGGAAAGGCATAATTCAGAAATATATTGTTCTTTTTTTTTTTTTTGAGCATCTTTTCTTTTCCCTTACCCATAGAGATAAACACACACACACACACACACACACACACACACACACACACGTGTTTGCAGAAATATTTTGTTCAAGATATTTTTCTCTGAATGCTTGAACTTTTGTGTGTATACACACACAAACACACACACCCTGTCATTTAGATACTGCTGTTATTTCAGATACTGCTGTTTCAGAAAGAGCTGGTACTGGAGTTGGTCTTATCTTACATATTGTTACTTTTCCTCTTTCCATTTTAGATTACAGCATATATATATTTATAGGCATATCAAGACTTAACTAATTTTCCCATTAAATTATAGAAGTGGTATGAGAGAAAGACAGAGCAGGGAGTGGCAGAGAGAGAGGGAGACACAGAATCTGAAGTAGGCTCCAGGCTCTGAGCTGTCAGCACAGAGCCAGATGCAGGGCTTGAACTCACGGACCTTGAGATCATGACCTCAGCTGAAGTTGGTCAGTTAACCAACTGAGCCACCCAGATGCCTCAATATTTATTAATGTTGTTACAATCATAACAAGAATGCAACCTTATACTGTCTTTGTTTTCTGTTTTGTGATTATTTGAATTTTCCACATCTCCTATAATTATGGCCTTGATTTCTACATAACATTTTTATGAATGGGTTTACTATAATTTGCTTATTTATTTCTTTATTAGCCACTTGGAAAGAGAGGGACAGCTATCCTCTTCTTCATTTAAATTTTAATTTACCATAAATTCTCAACTACAAAGTTTCCTAAGCCAAATAACATAACATTTCTATTCTTACTACTGTTAAATTGAAATACAAAATAATTACATAAATTCAACTTACACCAACAAACTGAGAGTGATCTGATTTCACCATAACATTTCTTGTATTCCTATTATAATGTAAATATATATAACATATATAAACATAATACTTCATAGATATATAATGAGATATTCTTATTTACTATTTTACAATTTTTTAAAAAAGATGTTTCTTCTTTTTTAAATGATTGATGAAATTGAAATAAAGGGAATAATTACCTTCTTTCTTTAAGCTTTTCTTAAATTAGGCTTAAATGACAAATAATTTTTATCTACTATCTTAAAGTTATTCTGCAACAAGTAAACTGAAAACAATGCCAATTTCATTTTTATCTACTATTTGAATGATATTTTGTAAAAATCAACCAGAAATTTTGGTTTCCACTATCTATGAAACGGGAAAAAGCCAGAACACGGGGATTTTGGCAATGTCTTCTGGCTTTGAGAAACAGACAAGTTCAAGTTGCCTGTTGACAACTTGACAACTGTAACTAAAGTTGACTACAAGTATATAAAGACTAAGAAGTCTCAACTGTAACCCCACAATTAATTTTCATAGAATGGTAATATCCTATATGACTGTGCAATAAGGAAAAACAGCTCTAATGCCCAAGCAGCCACTCTCCTATTGATGCCTCTGAAATGCTCATCTTGACAAATCAGCATCCATATGACATCGCTTCAGTTTGGCTTACATTTTACTTCCTCATACTGCTGACAGTAACTATATCTTTTGCTGTACATTGTTTCCCTACCTGTGTTTATTCAAGGCTTCCACTGGCTAATTGCTTGTATTTACTGTGTTTTTAAAAACATCTTTATTGGGATAAAAATTCTCCCATTTAAAACCTAAAATTCAGTGGGTTCAGTATATTCATGGAGGGGGTACAAAAAGAAACTTTGTATCCATTAGCATTTCCTTCATATACATACCCAGAAGTGGCATCATTGGATCACATGGTAGTTATATTTTTAATTTTTTGAGGAAATTCCATACTGATTTCTATAATGGCTTTATCAACTTACATTACCACCAACAGTGCACAAGAACTCCCTTTTCCCCACATCTTTGCCAACACTTGTTATCTCTTGTCTTTTTGATAATACCTACTTTAATAGGTATGAAGTGATATCTCACTGTGGTTTTGATTTTCAGTCCTCTGATGATTAGTGATGTTGAATAGTTTTCATACACCTGTTGAAAGATGTCTATTCAGGTCTTTTGTCCATTTTTAAAATTGGGTTATTTGTTTTCTTGCTATGGTGTTGAGTTCCTTATACATTTTGGGTATTAACCTTTTATCGGATGTATGGTTTGCAAATAATTTCTCCCATTCATTAACTTGTCACTTCACTCTGTTGATTGTTTCCTTTGCTGTACAAAAGACCTGCAACTGTAAAACTACCAGAAGAAAACATAGGGGAAAAGCTTCCTGACATTTGTCTGGGCAATAATTTTTAAAATATGACTTCCAAAGCACAGGCTACAAAAGCAAAAATAGACAAATGAGATTGCATCAAAGTAAAAAGTTTCTTACTGACTCTTCTCTTAGATTCAACCTCCTGGTAATCCCATACATTTAACATTTCATCTCAGATACTATACTTTTTTCAGTTTTAGTTTCTCTATTTGGTCTTTTCCATAGTTTTTATCTTTCTAATGAGATTTCCTGTCTCTTCCATTATTATCTGCATAGTTTCCTTTATGTCCATGAACACAATTAATAAGCTATTTTAAATAAATCTTGGTCAGCTTATTGCCGCATGTGCAGTATTGTATACTTTCTTTAGTACTGGTGACATTTTAATGTTTCTTCATATGTGTATTAATTTTTGACATGGTCAATAATATACCGTCAATAATATAATGTAGATTCTGGATTCTGTTATGCTCCTGTGAAGAGATTTCTATTTTTTTAGAATGTTATTAACTTGGTTTCAAACAGAAAACTTTTTTTTAAGTTTATTTACTTTCAGAGAGAGAATGTGAGCAGGAGAGGGGCAGAGAGAGGGAGGGAGAGAGAGAATCCCAAGGAGGCTCCATGCTCTCAGTTTGAAACTTGACATGGGGCTTGAACTCATGAATTGTGAGATCATGACCTGAGCCAAAACCAAGAGTCAGACACTTAACTGACTAACCTACCCAGGTACCCCTCAAACAGAAAACTTTTATGTCCCCTGTGTTAGACAGCTGCTGAAATCTCAATTTAATTTTTCTTTTTAACTTATCTGAGCCACTTGGGACTCTACCATGCATAGTTCAGACATCGAACTTTTTGGCAAGAGTTTATGCACATAATTCTGGGCTCCCATTCCCTGGCTGCTTCTTTTTTAAGACCCTCTCCCCTCATTTTTCAGCTGTTGTGTTTGCCTTGAACTCTGTTCTATGCTTTTTCAAACCAGTAAGACTACTTTAGCCACTATCCAAGTTCTTGCAATCTCACAGGACAGGGTAAAGCTGTGAAACAATAAACTTTCTCAGGGCCAGTTACTTCTTTCAATTGTGAATTCCCTTCTCTGCTCTCTTTAGTCAATATCCAGTGTTTTCTTAATATATTGTATTTTATTTTATCTAGAATTTATAGTTCTTATCTGTGGGATAACTAGGCTAATAGGAGACACTTAGTCATTACTGCAAGCCAGCTTCCTCCATCATCACACATAAAAGCTTCCTACATGATTCTAATGTGCAGTCAAATTTGAGCACCACTGACTTTGACCCTAATTTCTTCTTTTCTGAACTGCAACTAAATATATTGCCTTTAAGTTCCAGTTTAGCTCTAGCCTGTGTTCTCATTATTATGCATTACCTTGCTTGTCCTGCCCACTATTAGTAAAAGGTACTGAAACAGGGTATGAAGTGTATCCTTATTTAGCACGCCTTCGTGTTTTTAGCATACTTTAGGCTCCTGGATGATAATTGATGAGTACTGCAAAAACTGATTGAAATCTAACATCTTCCTTCTTTAACTCAGACAAAAGAGTAATATTACAAAATACGAGTTTCACAAAGAAACAATGTATCCTTTCAAGTAAAAAGTGTAAGTTTTTCCATACAAAAAAGCAGTTAAAGACAACATGTCACTAAATAAATTACTAATTATATAATTATTTAAATAATCTGGATTATCCAACATGGTAAGAGTATAGGACAAAAAGAGGCAAATGATTTCTATTCTAGAGATCAGCTAATTTATAGTATTTCAGCACTTGGAATCTATATTTTACATAAAATTTTAAGAGCTGGTATAATTTCTTAATGGAAAATTGCTGATCTTCCAGGATTGAAATGTTTTTGTTTTGTTTTTCTAGAATGGATTCTGAAATTGTTAGAAAATGAGTAACAGTGATTAAAAAAGGAAAGAATAAAGACTAAAATCTTTTGAAGAACATTTTTGTATCCTTTGGGAAAATTATAGAGGCATGTGAGATATACAATTTTATGAGTATTTTTTAAAATTAGATTTTAAAATTGTATTGTCCTTCCTTACTAGCACATGGGTAGCTTTTCCACTGGTCCCCAGTTAACTGGAAACTCTGATGTTTTATTCAGTGCTGTGGGAAACAATATTAAATATAATTTCTTTATTGAAGAGTAATGTATAAAAAGAAAAGTGGGAACATCATAAAAGTAGGACTCAGTGATTTTTTTTTACAAACTGAATCCAGCCGTGTAACCAGCAACTAGATAAAAAAAGCAGACATTAATTAGCAGAACCTCAAGACCCTTCATTTTGTTCTTTTCCAGTCAACACCTAGCACAAAACACACATAATCATTATGTCTCATATCATAAACCACTTCACTTTGTATTTTATACAAATAGAATCATACAGCATGTACTTTTGGAGAGGTTACATTCAGATTATTCAACATTCTTTTTGAAATTCATTCATGTTTTACATGTAATTATATCATTCATTCTTATTGTTTTCTATATTTTAGTCTGTGAATATACCCCAGTTCTACTTTTGATTGGTACTTGAGTAGTTGTCTGTTTGGGATTATTACAAATAAGACTGTGATGAACATTCAGGAATATATCTGTTGGTAAACAAATGTATGTATTTCTGTTGGAATCAGGAATGAGTATATTCAGCTTTACAGATATTGCCAAGTAGTTTTCCAAAGTTGCTGCCCAATGGTAGGTACACCGCTGTCAACAACATGTATAAGAATTCTGGTGTTCCATAACTTCATTTGCAATATCATTTCATCAATTCTAATGGGTGTGTAGTGTTATTATATTTTGGCTTTTATGTGCTTTTCCCGGATGACTAATGAAGTTAGCATCGGTTCATATATTTATTTGTGTATCATCATTTAGGAAGAACCTGTTTATGTATTTTGCCTAGTTTTCTATTGATGTGTCAGGTTTTATATAGCTATCTGTAAAGTACCTTTAAATATACTGACAGCTTTATCAGATATATTCATTGTATCTACTCCTACCTTGTATATTGCCTTTATATTTTCTTAATCATGTTTCTTGATGAACAGTACTTAATTTTAATATATTCCAACTCATCCATTTATCTTTCATGGTTAATGCTTTTGTGCAATATTAACAATTTTTTTTCCGACTACAAGGTAACGATTTTTTTCTATATTTCTCTTTAAGAACTATAATGTTTATCTTTCACAAATCTGACCTACAACCCATCTGGAATTAATTTTTGTGTATGGTGTGAGGTAGGATTCAAGATGTATATTTCTTCTAAATGAATATTCAACTGAATGAGCCCCATTCATTCAAAACACCATTCTTTCTTCCAGTGCATTATAATTTGAGGAAGATAACAATCATTTAATAAGTGGAAGCCTGGTAGCCAAAATATGCTTGCAGGATTGTTTATATTAAAGGAAACCGAATATTGTGGTAATAGAAATGATCTAGAGTAATAAGATTATCAAATAACAGAAACATCTTTATAATTTGAGCCAAAATTTGTTGAGCTCTTAAATAAGCTAGACTTCCATGCATCATTTTTAAAGTAAACATTTTATCTTAAAATCTCTTTAAAAGGGCATCTGGGTGGCTCAGTCAGTTAAGTGTCCGAATTTGGCTCAGGTCATGATCCCATGGTTCGTGGGTTTGAGCTCCTCACTGGGCTCTGTGCTGACAGCTCAGAGCCTGGAGCCTGCTTCAGATTCTGTGTCTCCCTCTCTCTCTGCCCCTTGCCCACTCACACGCTGTCTCTCTCTCAAAAATAAATAAACATTAAAAAAATATTTTAAAAAATACCTTTAAGTTTATAGGAAAGTTGTAAAGATAGTGCAGAGAGTTCTCATATATGCCACACCAGTATCTTCTATTGTTAACATTTTATGTTATTATGGTATATCATCATAATTAATAAAGCAATATTTAGTAAGTTGTTATGTACTAAAGTCCATGCTTTATTCAGATTTCCTTCAGTATAGTATTGACATAAAGACAAGACACATAAATCAATGGAATAGAATCCAGAGCCTAGAAATAAACCCTTGCAAAAATGATTATATAAATATATATGATTTTTGACAAGGATACTCAGACCATACAGTGGGGATAGGACAATATTTTCAACAAATGGTACTGGGAAAATTGTATGCAAAGAATGATGTTGGACCCTCACCTTACATTGTATATAAGAATTAACTGAAAGTGGATCAAAGACCTAAACATAAGTGCTGAAACTATAAAACTCTCAGAAGAAAACACAGGGCAAAATCTTTGTGATGCTGGATTTAGCAATAATTTCTTGTATATGACACCAAAAGTACAAGCAACAAATGTGAAAAAAAATAGACAATTTTGACTACATCAAAATTAAACATTTTGTACATAAAAGGACACTATCAACAGGGTTTAATTCTGCCTTTTTTAAAATGTTTATGTATTTTTGAGGGAGAAAGACACAGAGTTTGAGCAGGAGAGGGGCAGAGAGGGAGACCCAGAATCTGAAGCGGCTCCAGGCTCCGTTCTGCCAGCACAGAGGCTGACGGGGTTCGAACCCACAAACCATTGGATCATGACCTGAGCTGAAGTCGGATGCTTAACCAAGTGAACGATCCAGGTGCCCTAACTCCGTCTTTTAAAGACAACGCAAAGAATAGGAGAAAATATTTGCAAATCGTGTAGCTCAAGTGGTTAATATCAAGAATATATAAGTAACTAATACAACTAAAGAACAGAAAAACAAACAACCCAATTTAAAAATGGACAAAGGGCTGAGTAAATTTCTGAGTAAATGAAGATATACTAATGACCAATAAGGACTTAAAAAAATGCTCAATGTCGCTAATCATTAGAGAAGTGCACATCGAAATCACGAGGAGATACCACTTCATACACACGAAAATAGCAATTATCAAAAGAAAATAGGAAATAGCAAGTGCTGGCAAGGATGTGGAGAAACTGGAACCCTGTGCACCATTGGCAGAAATGTGAAATGGTGTAGCACTATGGAAAAAGTATAGCGGTTCCTCAAAAAACACTGAAAACAGAATTACCATATAACTGAGCAATTCCACTTCTTGGTGTACATGCAGAAGAACCGAAAGCCAGACTTGGACAGATGTTTGTACCCCCAGGTGCAAAGCAGCATTATATACAACAGTCAAAAGGTGAAAGCAACTTGACAGATGAATGGTATCTTAGTGGGTTTGAGCTTCTCTAACAAAAATACCATAGACCGGGTGGCTTATAAACAACCTAAATTTATTTCTCACGGCTCTGAAGGCTGGGAAGTCTAAGATCAAGGCACTGGCAGATTCAGTGTCTGGTGAGAACCTGTTTCCTGGTTCATAGATGTGGGGCTCTCTGGGGCCTCTTTTAAAAGAGCACTAATCCCATCTGTAAAAGTTCCACCATCATGACCCCATTCACTTTCCAAAGCCCCCACTTCTAAATACCATCTTATTGGACACTAGGTTTCAACATATGAATTTGGAAGCAGGGGGACACAAACATTGATTTTATAGCAAATGGATAAACAGAATATGGTATATATGGTCAACTATTATTCAGCTTCAGAGAGGAAGGAGATTCTGACACATGATATCACATGGGTAAATCTTAAGATAGTATGCTTAGTGGGAGGCCTGGGTGCGCTCAGTTGGTTAAGAGACCAACTCTTGATTTTGGCTTCAGTCATGATCTCATGGTTTGTGGGTTCGGGTCCCTGATGGGGCTCTGCCCTGACAGTGCAGAGCTGCGTGGGATTCCCTCTCTCTCTGCTCCTCCTGTCTCTCTGTCTCTTTGTCAAAATAAATGAATAAAATAAAAAAAAAAAAAAGAAGATTCAGACTACATTTTTTCAAAAAAGGATATTATGCTTAGTAAAATAAGCTAATAGCAAAAGGACAGATATCGTTATGATTCCACTTATTTAAAGTATCAACGGTGGTCAAATTAATAGGGACAGAAAGTAGAATGTGGTTGGCAGGGGCTAGGGGGATGGAAGTATGGGGAATTACTGTTGAATAGGTACAGTTTCAGTTTTGGAAAATGAGAAATATTCTGGAGGTGGATGGTGGTGCACACTACCGTGCACACAAGTGTGAATGTACTTAGTGCCACTGACCTGTACACTGAAAAGTGGTGAAAGTGGTAAACTTAATGTATAATTTACCCCAGTTTTAAAAGTTAAAAAATAAAGCTGGAAAAAAACAATCACGTGGTGTCTCTGTATAATTATTAATAAATTTTTAAATTTTTTAAATGTGTATTTATTTTTGAGAGAGAGAGAGAGAGAGAGAGAGAACCAGAGCATGAGCAGAGGTGGGGCAGAGGGAGATAAAGACACAGAATCCGAAGCAGGATCCAGGTTCTGGGCTGTTAGCACAGAGCCCGATGCGGGGCTCGAACTCAAGAAATGTGAGATTGTGACCTGAACCAAAGCCGGATGCTTAACTGACTGAGCCATCCAAGTGCCCCATGTTTTAATATTACTGTTTAAAAATTCATCTCAGAGATGGGAAGTAGTTTGTCCAAGACCCTCAGCTAATACTTGACTAAGCAGGTTTTAGCTAACTCCAAGGTAATATATTTTTAACTATAGATAGATAGATAGATAGATGATGACGATGATGAAAGATAGATATATAGATAGATAGACAGGCCTTGCTAATTCATATGATAAAAAAATTGTTTTATTTTTTCTGCTTATCAGTAAAAATATAATCTTAGTCCTAGAAGTTTTATAAATAATTGATAATTTTATATTTAAATCACCTTCCATGCATGTGCTCAAACCAAAATTCTGGAAATTATTCTTGATTTCTCTCTTAATTTTACCCACATGTAAACCGTTAGCAAGTATCTTTAGCTCTGGCTCCTTAACATCTCCTACATCTTTCCATCTCCCCACCTCCATCATTTCTAGCCTAGTCTAAAACACAATCACATTTCACCTAGACTATATCAATAGCCTCCTAACTTCTTTTTATACCCCCCTACAGTTTTTCTCTACAGATTTCATGGCCCAAAATAAACAAAAGCTATCACTCCTCAAGGATGGGTACACGTTTTTGTGAAGGATCATATAGTAAATATTTCAGGCCATGTGGATCATACAGTCTTCGTTGCAAATACCTAACTCGGCCATGTAGCATGAAAATAGCCACAGATAGGGGCACCTGGGTGGCTCAGTTGGTTGAGCGACCGACTTCGGCTCAGGTGACAATCTTACAGTTTGTGAGTTTGAGCCCCACGTCGGGCTCTGTGCTAACAGTTCAGAGCCTGCAGCCTGCTTCAGATTCTGTGTCTCCCGCTCTCTCTGCCCCTCCCCTGCTCACAGTTTGTCTCTCTCTGTCTCTGAATAATAAACGTTAAAAAAATTTTTTTAATTAAAAAAATAGCCACAGATAATACACGAAGGTAAACAAAAGCGTGTGGTGGCATTTCCATAAAACTTGTTTACAAAAATTAAGATGCTGCTGAATTTGACCCAACCCTTCCCTAACTGAAGACTAACCAAACGCTTCCCCTTGCCTTAGAATAAAATACAAGTTCTTTAACTGACCCACAAGACTTTACATGATCTCGCCACTGTCTTATCTGCCCAAACTTTTCCGCCATTTGTTCTACTCTGTATTCTGTGCACATACTCCTCCTTTCCCTCACAATTGTTTGAACCTGAAAGTTTATTGTCAGCATATAACTTATACATCAACGCTTTCTTCTGCCTGCGATGCTCTTCTCCCAGACTTTTTGCACAGCTGGTGACTGATAATTTGCAACTCTTCTCCAACACAGCACCTTGTAAGGAAAGGCCTTCCCATGCCACCCAAACCAAGTGCTCCGGCTCTATGATGGGCAGTATAAATGACCCTGCTTTATTTCCTTTAAGACATTTGCATTTATCTGAAATGATTCCATTGGCTTGTTGTCTAGAGTGCGTATTCACCTCTACCCTACCTCCCCAAATAGATTGTAAGCCTCAAGAGTAAGGGCCTATACCTTTCCTATTGCCTGTTCCATCCTCTACCCATACAATGGTTCCAGGCATATAGCAGGTGCTTCCTAAATTATTCGTTAACAGAAAACATGAAAGATGTTTATGAGAGATTTTTATATGTATTTACTGGGTCTTCAGTTGAATGTAGAATAACTCATTAATGCCATAATTCAACACTTCAGCAAACTTCCGAAAGATCACCTCCACTGACAATAATCCCAATAAGCATATTTAATTATAAACACAAAGCTAGTCTGTTTTATACACCCCCCAAAAGAGTACATAAGTATGAAATTAAAGTTTAGTGATGTCATCACTCATCTTATAAAATCTTTCAATAGTTCCTAAATATTTTAGCTTAAAAATATTGTGCTCTTGTGATGTTATAAACAAGCAAATGATGAGAAATTACATTAAATACACAAATATGATATAACCACTATTCCTGTTTTATTTCTTAAAGGTCGATGCATATGTTAACTTTTTATTTTTACAGTTTAATGTATTCGTTTACACATCACACAGTTGTCCTTTCTTTATATTTACATTTAAGCTAATTTCCAAGTAGGGACTTTTCCACTGAAATGGCGCTTGCATAGTATAAACACATGATTTCCATTCACAGATTTGAATATATAATTATTAAAATAACCACTAAATATTATGTCTGGTCATAAATTCTAACTTCAGAATAAACAAATGCTCTTGAATCCGTTTTAATTCTGTGTTTTTACCAATAGGTGGCAATGAACATTCCTCCCTACATTTGCTTTATCATAATTGGAGACAACATAAATCCTGTGTCCTAACAGTACAGGATTTTACTAAAGAGTAGTTACAGGAAAGAAACGTAATCTAAAAGGCAACCCATTCTCATTATCCACCACCTCCAATTATTTAAACTTTTCTTTAGATGTTATGCTAAAATCATCAAGCAACATTTCTGTAGTAATCCCCGGTCTGTCTGGTGAGACCATGCAATGTAATTCTCTAACCATTCTATATGGCAGTTCTGAAGCTATTAGAGAAATTATCTTTTCTGATGTAGCATTACAAATTTTATCAACCCTTTCTCCTGAGACACGGTATGGCTTCAGATGCTCCATGCTGCTTAACCATTTTTTTTTTTTGCTTATTTATTTATTTAGAAAGAGAGAGCAAGTGGGGGTGGCGGGTAGGGCAGAGAGAGAGGCGGGAGAGAGAATCCCAAGCAGGCTCTGCACTGTCAGTGTAGAGCCCAGTGCGGGGCTCGAACTCACAAACTGTGAGATCATGACCTGAGCCAAAATCAAGAGTCAGCTGCTTAACTTACTGAGCCACCCAGGCACCCCAACTGCTTAACTTTCTTTGACATCTTCCAATTAGTTTGTGTCCATTTTAAAATACAGCATCCAAGTGGAATCGTAGTGTACAATGTAGGCAACGCAAAATTCAGTGGGACTATTATTCACCTTTCTTACGGATACTATATTTCTATTAATCCACCTCAAAACTTCTCTGTCTTCCGTCCAGTATGTCACACTAAGACTTTTTACTAGGATCATATATTTTTAAAAAGATCCTCAGATCTTATTCACATCTTGCATTTTGAAACAAGTTTAAGCTTGTTTTATCTTTGGTGTCTTAATTTTTTATCTCAGCCAGTTGATATCACTTCGAATATTGATTTGGTCTTCTGTTGTGTTTGATCATCTCTCCCAGATTTGATATGCACAATGTAACAAATTTTTTTTCTTTTTCCCCAAATCATTGTTTTAATTTTTCAAGAATTCTTAACCGAGTTAAAAACTTCTGAAGTTCCAGAGTCTCCACCAGACATTTTATTGCTTGATGTTTTTACATTGGAAATTCTGATCCACAACAGAAGACACCCACCTATATTACTTAACTATGTGGATGGCATAAATCAAAATTTTGGTAACCAGGGATGTCAGTTCTGACTGAGGCATTTCTGAAATAGAGTGCACCTGAGTTGTATTTTAGACTTTCATCGTGGACTTGATGTATTACATGTAATTCTCACTATATACCACAAGTATCATCAAAAGCTACTTTACCATCAGCATAATCCTTAGATCATAATTTTGACCATTCTCCCCAGTCATACTCATTCATATCTATATCAACTTCATTGCCAAAATCACATGAGGAACTAAAACTTTGTGAAAAGTCTTTCAAATGTAACTTTTCAACCATCACTTCAATGGCCCACAAAGAGTCAATATCTGTTTCAATCTTTATTTACTTATTTTAGCTCTACCTCTATGATAGTTCTTCTTCTTCTTATTTATTGCTTAAATCATGAAGGAGATACCTCACGGCAAAACAAACTCCTGTCAGATTTTGTGCCACATGTTTACAAAGGCATCATTGCCTAATTACAGCTGTGTTGGTCCACAAGCCACAGCTCAGAATTATTCAGTATGAGGCAGCAACGGAGGCTTTGATGTAGAGCCCTTAACGCAAGACAATGCAAATGACATTTACTAGCAATTTTTTCCCCCATTAATGAACAGTACTTCAGGGAGTGTAAAGGCAAGAGGCATATAATTTCTGAACTATTTAAATTGCTAATTAGATCTGTACAGGAGGTGTATTCCTAATGCAGACAATTACAACGGCTCCTAAGTGTTTGCCTTACAGTTGCTAATTACTGCAGAAGCCAATTAATTGCTGTTGACTTTCTGTATTCTTTTGCATATCGCCAGTTAATATTTACATTTATAATGAAGACAAAATTGGCAAACACTGTGTCATTTTGTAATGAACAATTCCAGTGTCTAAACAATGAACACATTATCCTCATTTGTGCCTGAAGAGTGCAGCTGATTAGCATATGTTCTGTGCATGCTAGAACATTGCTCTTTCTTCTCCAGAGTAAAAACGTCACTTAGGTGCAGGACATACAGGTGCAGTGTCTCCAGGGCTCCTGGAATTGGTTCCTACCATATGCCATGTAGCAGAAAGCAAAACAGCACGTCTATAAAAGTATGAGATTGTAGTGACTAAGCTTCTCTCCTGAGGGTAAGTGTTAAGAGAATGCTGTGGACAATTGTCATACTTTGGCCAGTCAGTATCTCTACTGTCTACCTATGCTGGAGAAAGTTCTTCTGGTATGACATCTCCCACTACAGGTGCCACAAAGGCCAAGTACTACTCTCTCTAGCCTCTGTCAGCCACGATAGGCACCATTAATTAAATGCACCTATACTAGATCTGTAATCAGGATCTGGCAGGGAAACGAAGCAAGAAACCCAATGGATTTTTCGAATCATCATGGTGGTAAGGATAAGGGCAGCAGTACTTCGTCATGGCGTGCACTGTTCAGCGGTTCCGGTGTCAACAACAACAACAAAAACAATGGCGAACAGCACTGGGTTGTGCGCGTGGAGTGTTTTCAAGGATTTTTTCCCCTACCTTCGTAGCTCTGTGGCCAGTCCTCTGGCCCTCTTGGTAATTCTGAGAGCAACTCAGTTGTTAAGAAAATTTTCCTGCTTAAATCAGCCAGAGTTTTTCTCGGTGGTTACTAAGAACAATTGCAGGTATTTTTGCAAGCTTGACGACGGGTGGGGGATGCGCCCATGGCTCAGAGGGCTGTGTTTTATATATTCTTTGACTTCTATAAAAATCATTTATTCAGATGCCTCACATCAAGAACTACAAGAAATATAGGTGCGCCTGGGTGGCTCAGTCAGTTGAGCATCCGACTCTGGTTCAGGTCATGATCTCATGGTTCATTAGTTCGAGCCCTGCATCGGGCTCTGTGCTGACAGCTCAGAGCCCGGAGCCTGCTTCGGATTCTGTGTCTCCCTCTCTCTCTGCCCCTCCCCCGCTATGCTCTGTCTCTCTCTGTCTCTCTCTCAAAAATAAACAAACATTAAAAGAATTAAAAACAAAACAACTAAAGGAAATATAGAAGAAACCATTCCTAGCTTTGCATTACCACCAAAGGCAAATAAATAAAACACCAATACAGAAACACATGTGCACACACATGCCAACTTCTGTCTTTGTTTTTACCTGCCAAAGGGAGTAAGCTGGAAATAATTCTTTCCCTAACCAGCATATTTGTCAGAGTGTGTATTGTAAACAGCGGGGGCCTGAAGTGATTTTGTCAACCAGTTTTCCAACAGTGAAAACATAACTTTCATTTGCAACAACCTCTGGGCACTGCAAACAGAAAAGAGGTGGAAAATGACTTCTTGCACAAGGAAAACTTCTTGCTGCTGCATTCGGGGTAGATATGCTACTCTGGTATCCTCACACTTTATTGTTTCCCCTGTAACACTGCAGGCAGGCATTGGAGACACAGAATTCAAACACGAGAACAAATAGCACATAAAATGAATGATTTAGCCTCCAAGAATTAAAAGCCAACAATAGACACAGATATGAAAAGAAGAGGGCCTATATACGCTGTTAAGGACTGTCAAATGGTATAATGAAAGTTCAACAACTTGACCTGCAATACTATAAAAAATAAAATGTTCTGATATGTGCTGTTGCCATAGCCTTGCTGTAAATGCCACCATGGCCAATGTCAACCTACAAATGGGATTTCACCAAACACAACGTTGGGAAGGGGTGTTCAATAGCACGTTATATAGCATTTCCATCATACAGATATGCACAAAATTTATACACATAGATAAAAAGAACCCCTAGAGCATAGACAATAATAAAATGTAGTGAATTAATTAAGTGATATGTTTTGAGTATTTAATGTCTGTTGTAATATAATTTATTTAATTATAAGTTTATGCAATTTAAATCTTTTTAAGACTGTTTTTTGAGAGAGAGAGAGAGAGAGAGAGAGAGAGAGAACAAGAGTGGGGGAAAGGGGCAGAGGGGCGGGGAGAGAGAGAGAGAGAGAGAGAGAGAGAGAGAGAGAGAATCTTAAGCAGGCTCCACACTCGCCACAGAGTCAGACGTGGGGCTTGATCCCACGACCATGGGATCATGACTTGTGCAGAAATCAAGAGTCTGATGCTCAACCAACTGAGCGACTCATGCACCCCAGTGCAATTTAAATTTTAAGAACTGGCTCTCAGCATTCTTGAAAATTTCAACAAGTGCCTTTGTAAGCATGTGTGAGCTGGCTTGGGACACAACTGTAATAATCACATGTAATTAGCTAATGCTAGGGTTCTCTTCCTTGTTCATTAGGATTGAGTTTTGTCCATTTATAGGAAAGGTTTCAAAATTTACTTTGCTAGGTAATCTTCAAATCGAACCAACCTGATGGTTCTTGTGCCCTAGGCTTTGAAAAATGCTTATAGGAACAACTGTAATATCACTTACTACTGCTACTAATATAAGTGTTCCCAATCATTATTACCTACCTTATATATGGCTATAGAATGAACTGTAACAAAGTCATCAAAGGTTGATATTGTATTACTTCTCAAGGTGTTTTCATTGTGCTGGAAAAAAAAGAAGTAACCATTAGCTTACAGTCATTTTCACTGAAATTTTTAAACATCAGTCAACATACATTCAATATCATTACATTCTTAATGATAGTAAGATACTATGTCTATAACATCCATGTCTATATCATACATTGAATGACTTAGACCCTGATTAAAATTTTCATGAGCACTCAAACAGAAGCAATATTCAGCCTGAGAAAAGTGCAGGGAGAATAAAGGCAGACAGAAGTAAATCCATAGGCTTTGATATCAATTTTATCTATCTAAACACATCCCATGTTTGTGTGTGCATATATGCATGCATTTGTGTTTCCATGTGTGTGTTCATGTGTGCACATATATATGTGTATGTGTACATAAATTCTGTTAATATTTGAGCATTATATTTCAAGCAAAGAGGTTAATGGAGACTTCTACACTACTTAGTTGACTATTTTTCAAAAGTGTTTATTTTTCAAGATCATACGTTTATTTCTTATAGTTTTGTCTACATGGACAATTTGGCTTCACCTGATTATTTATTCATGATGAGTATTTCCATTTCCTGTTATGAATGATGATTTAAAAAAAAAAAAAAAGCCCAGGCATTTAACATTTTGTAGAGGCCAGAAAAAAAAAATCATGAAATGTTTCAAGAATCTTCATCTGTGATACATGGAGTGAACATATGCCAGATAGGAAAGTCTAATGTGTGTTAAAAGAGTAAAATTGAGAATGTTTGGCCACTTAGTTAAGCAAAACCAGTCGCAGGAAGATTTACATAGTATTTCAATTCTCGAAGTTGCCAGAGCATTGCTTATGGTGCTTGAATTTCTCCCTTTCTCCACTTCTTTACATGTTTAATTTCATGCATTAATTGCGTTGAAAGTTCTCAGAAGTAATAACATTGCCTCATTTTTTTTTTTTTTTGGTCGTTTCCAGATTGCAAAGCCAGAGCTTCCTAAAAACAATTCTTCCTCTGATGGGGCCACACATGTGTCTTGCCCCTGACATTTCACTGATGCAAGGACACTGTGATAAATCAACTTCCCATGTAATTACAGAACCTAAATGTGTAACATCCATCAACCAACTGTTTCTGTTTTCTCTCTGTGTGCTCTTTGTGGCCCCTTCCTCTTAGGAATTAAAACAGGCAGGCCGGATTTGTACATTCTTCATAGTGCTTCCACTTTTTCTTAAGGTACTCAGCTTCATTCCACACCTGCTCTGGGTGCTCCCTTGTGACTCTCTCTTGCCTCTGCCGGTCTCACCCTTCCAACTTTATTTGACAAGGCACTCCAGCCCTTAGAGGGAAAAGCTTAATTATAATCAAACCCTCATCTGATGGTGCCATTAATATGAAATTTAAAGCAAATGCAAGAAAGGGCTATTTTGCGAAAGAATTGGGAATCTTTAAAAAGAAATAAATTGTAAGCTTAATTGGACTCCAACTAACCCTGCCTTATGCAATCAGGGCAAGGTTCCTGTCACTCTGCAAGTCTTTCTCTGTGGAGTCCTTGCCCTTCTGCTTGCATTCTCTGAGCAGAAAAAGAATAACATAATTTAGGTTGAACCAAAGGTCATTTGGAGAGCCTCCAGCTGTCCAGCGAACTAAACTACAAGAATAAAGGATTTGGGGCTCCCTCTTAAATTTCATTTTCTGTATTGTGACTAACTTGTAGTCTTGGATGTGCGAATTTCTTGATGAGTTTCCTTGGCTGCATCCCCAGTATAGTGAACCCCTAGACAGCTCATCTGTGCTTTGTTCTCACCCAGCATGCTCTTTGTTTGGAGTTGGTGGTGATGGATGCGTGTGGCATAAAAAAAACCCTACGAAATCATTCAAACAGAAGGAACAGGAGAGGATTAGAGGAAACCAGCTGGCCAGAATGAAATTGGCAGGGTTCAGCCAATGAAAGTCAACTTGCCAAGATTTAGTCTTCTGTTAGGTCATCTGTTTCCTCCTAACTAAACAACTCTTGGATATTTATAGACATAAATGAATTTTTATTCTCCTCAATAGCCAATAACTTGTCATTTCTGGTATTTGAATGTCAGTCATGGGGAAAAACAAGGACTTGTATATAGAACACTCAAGCATAGTCGACTTCAAGTGGAAAACAAGGAACAGATATATTATTTTTCTACACTGAATGCCAAACCAAAACAGAATTTGTGGAGACTTTATACAGTTGGCAGACATTATACATACTGCTGGACAGCTGCACATTATTTATAAGACTTTCCAAACTTTAAGTATTTTTTAATATGTACATTTCCAGCCCTCTAACTTCAGGCTTCCAAATTACCTGAACAGTCTATAATCACTTTAGGTGGCAAGGTATTTCCTCACCTAATTTCGACCCAGCTCTGAACCTCAGGGAAAAAATCCTATTGCTCAAAGTTCAATTTATACTTCGCCTGCCGAGGCAGTTAGCTTGTCTTTATTTGTTTAATATTGGTATAGCACATATCTCTAAAGCTCATTTTTTGCCATTTGATTGTGTTTTTTTTTCTGATTTTTTTGTCAAGGTCAAAAAAGTCAAGGAGACTCACTTTACCATCACCTGCAACTCAATGGTGCATTTATATACAGGAAGAGACATATTTAAAAGTACATGTGAGTTTACAGGAAACTTGCTTTTTGAAAATTTAATTGCCATGTTTTTGACTACTTTTCAGCAACTCAAAAGGTCTATGATCTGCAGCAGTTTGCATTTTGCTGAATATGAATTTAAGTCACATGGGTTACAATTGTGATGGATAGGAATAACCACATTAGTGGTCGTACCTAAGTGCTCAAACCTACTTACTAGTGGGAACTTTGTGTTTTCTTCATGTCATGGGGTGCACCGTAACTTTTGACAAAATTACTTTTTACTTTCCTTAAATTAAAAATAACTATTATGTGAAAAATAAAGAGGTCTGTAAAAGCTGAAAAGTTTCCTAACTTACGGTGTGAAAATGTGCAAAGGCCACATGATCTGGGGTTCGGGAAAACCATGCTTCAGACATAGCTAATAGCTCGTAAAAATACGACCTGATGAGATATTTAGGACTTTGGAGCTACAAAAAGTCACGCTTATATCCTCCCTGAAGTTCTGGAGTGGGAATTACAAACTCTCCCATCTCTAGGGCCCAGGGAGGTAATATCAGTGAGCTAAAGGAACTAGGTGAACGATCCATTCTGAGAGGTCTGGAGCTGTGGAAGACTTGGGAACACACATGTCATGCCTGACAGGGCAACAGGTCTTTAGAGACAGTCATCACAGGAAAGAGAGGCCAGTATTGGCAGATCTTCCGTTTTCTGGGAAGAGCCAGAAATCCAAATTTATATGTGAAATTTGTAAGTATCAGTTCAATCAACAAAACAAAACAAAAGAAAACAGAGCAAAACAAAAAAACATACTCAGTGGGCCAGACCAAAAAGACGAAAAACCAAACAAACACAAAGCACAATCCATAGTAGCCGTCTAGTTTACCACTTCTGGCCTAGGGCCTTCACGATCACAAATACATCTAGATACACTTAGAAAAACAAGTGGTGGTGGTGTTCACCAATCTCTCAGTCACAAACAGACGTGCCATTAAAGGAAGTGTGCAGACTCACTGTCATTGAATCACGACCCTCTTTGAAGGTTTCTTCTAGAATTTCCAGAATAGCCTCCGTGAAAAAGCTTAGAAGGCAGAATGGAAAGAGGGGACATTATTCTCTGGAAGAAGTTCTATCCAGACATGTGGGGAGATGTGATTCATGGGGACTTCTTGGTAAGCTCTTGGCAATCACCCTTTTGCTGCCTTACATTGAAATCATTGGTGGGAAGTTTCCAGAAATTCTTGAAAAACGCAGCAGTTTCCTGGGACTTCCTTGAGAACCACATAATTCAGTGCTTAAGGTGGAGAGGGTTCAACAGGGACTCCGTCCCCATATGATCCCTAAGTTTTAAGGTCATTTAAGCCTTTCATCCCTTATGAATTTTAAAACTCTTTTCATAACTGCAACATGTGAAGTGGCTTCTGACCAAGCCACAGTTGATATACATAGTATTTGAATGACTAGGGATACGAAAATGGTTTTCTTAGATGAGTTAGAATCATAGAGCTGTAGAGCTGCAAAGAATGTAGTTATTGCATTTGATTTAATTGGTTATTAAATAAGATCAGAGTACCATTTTCCTTCATAGATATTTAATCCACTGTTTGCTTGGGTATAGTTCATCTATTCAACAACATAGTTTTATCTACCTGAACAGGTAGTTGAGGCAGGTAGGTGCAGGATGAAGGGAAGGTGGATGAAGGGAAGTAAAAGTTTATTCCAAGCTACTGTGTATCTCTTTATTGGTGGAGCTAACCTCCATATAGACTACTTCCTTTGATCTCTTTTTTTTTTTTTTTCAGTTTTTATTTTTGTTTTAGTTGACATGAGTCAAAATAAAGTGCCAAATATGAGGGCGCCTGGGTGGCTCAGTTGGTTAAGTGTCCAACTCTTTATTCTGGCTCAGTTCATGGTCTCACTGCTCATGGGATGAAGTCCCAAGTCAGGCTCCATGCTGTCAACCTGCTAGGGATTCTCTCTCCCTCTCCCTCTGCCCCTCCCCCACTTGTACTTTTTCTCTCTCTCTCTCAAAATAAATAAACATTTTTTAAAAATACAGTTGTTATGATTGTGTGAAAAAAGATTCTGAGAGATACCATTAGTAAGACTGTAAACCCAAACTACTTATTTAGAGCGTAATTTGCTAGTGACAATTCAAATTTAAAATGCATATAACCATCAAGCCATCACTCCCACCTCTAGGAATTTATCCCACGGTAACTCAGGCACAAATGATGCATAATGACATAAAATGATCACAGCACTGTATGTTGTGGCAAGTAAAACAGAAAACCTAAAAGAGGTACAAGGTATGCTAAGTAAATTACAGTGCATCTTACACTATGGAATACTAGGCAATACTAAACCACATACGTAGCTCTACTTGCACTGACATAGAGTAGTCCCCCCTTATCTGCAGGGGGAGGGGGGAGGGAGAGAGAGAGAGAGAGAGAGAGAGAGAGAGAGAGAGAGAGAGAATGTCCTAAGATCCACCGGATACATGAAATCACAGATAGAACTAAACTCTATATACACTATGCTCTTTCTAATACATACATACATTTGATAAAATTTAAGTTATAAATTAGGCACATTAAGGGGTTAAAATAATAACTAATAATAAAATAGAGCAATTATAACAATATGCTATAATAAAAATTATGTAAATGTGGTCTCTCTCTTGCTCGCTCGCTCTCCCTCTCCCCCCCCCCTCTCTCTCTCAAAATATCTTCTTGTACTATACTCATGTTCTGCCTGTGATGATGTGAGGGGATAAAATGCCCATGTGATGAGATAAAGGAAGATGAATGACATAGACATTGTGATGTGGCATTAGGCTACAATTGACCTTCTGATGATATGTTTAGAAGGAGGATCATCTACTTCCAGACCATGGTTGACCATGGGCAACTGAAACTGTGGAAAGCAAAAGCACTGATGGTGGGGTGGGGGTGGGGGGACTACTTAACAGAAGTCCACAAATATTGTTGGGTAAAAATGTAAAGGATTTAGAAGGGGGGGATGTGGGTACAATCCCATTTCTGAAAAAATGTTAAGTTGGCAAAATACTATGTGTGTGATAGTTTGCATTTGTACGGGAAAAAAAATCTGGAAAGACAAAGACTGAATTGTTCATGGGGCTTACTATCTGGCAGGGGATGAGAGTGGCTCTCCTACTGTTAATTCTGTTGTTACTGCCACAGCCACTACCTCTCCTTGCCGACGCCCGCCTGGAGGAGTTCTACATATTCTGTATAAGTCAACTCATCTAATTCCCTTAGCATACTTCAGAGATGAGTATTAGTAACCTTCTTGTTTCACAAAGAAACTGAGACCCTGAGAGCATTAGTATCCTGACACTGGGAAGGCAGAAAATTTCAGTTTTCATTTCGTAAATTTCTACTCTTGACCTCCCACTCAAACCTTCGCAAAGCTCCCGAAAGTGATCGTGTTAAAACTGAAAATTAGATCATATTGCTCCTCTGCGTGGAACCCTTCCATGATTCTCTCTCTCTTCAGAGTAAAATCTGACGTCCTGACAGTGGCATCCAGGATCTTGGGTCCTGCTCTCTCTTGAGCCTCATCTTCTACCAAGCAGCCTCATTTGCCTGCTCATTCTTCTGCTCATTATACTAGATCACTTTATTTTGCCTCTGCTCAAATATCCAGCCTTCTGCGCAACACCCAATACTTCTTAAACTCCTTACAGTGCTTATTACATATTTATTTATGCATCTGTGTATCTATTTTCCCCTGCAAGAATGTAAATCCATGTGTTTTATCGCTATTCCCCAAGTGCCCATAGAAGAGTACGTGGCACATAGCAGGTGTTCATTAAATGTTTGTTGAATAAATAAATCACTTTTTAAAACAACAACAAAAAACACTGAAGTGACTTACCGAGGGAATATGTTGTTATTACGATGAAATAGCCATGCATGTGTGCCTGTGTGAATGTGTGTGTAGTAGCTGACGCTTGTTTAGTATGGAGATTTTCAGCAGTACACAGACAAAATACAGACTTTCTTTTAAGCAATCAATTAGAATTACTTTAATCCATATTTGGGACTTTATTATTTATTTACTTATCTACTTATTTATTTATTTTCAATGTTTATTTATTTTGAGAGAAAAGGAGAGAGAGTGAAATAGTGGGTGAGGGGCAAAGAGAGAGGGAGGGAGGGAGAGAGAGAGAGAGAGAGAGAGAGAGAGAGAGAGAGAGAGAATCTCAATCTCAAGGGAGAGAGAGTCTCAAGAGGGAGAGAGAATCTCATGGGGCTCAATCTCACTAACCATGAGATCATGACCAGAGCAGAAATCAAGAGTTGAACACTTAACTGACTGAGCCATCCAGGTGTCCCACGATCATATTATTTTAAAAATTTTTATAGTCTAAGGTCAAAAATTTATCTCATTTTAATTTGCATGAGTATAAGTAATAGAAATATTAGGCATATTTTCTTACTTTTAGTGGTTCATAGTTTTCCTTTTTACTAGATTATTATTTTGTGCATTTTTCCTATATTTTTTTTGTTTCTTTCCCTTACTGCTTTGAAAGAGATCTTTCTATGTGAATACTATTTTTTTAAATATTGTTCATATTTCCTTCTCATATGTGATTTGTTTTTAACCTCCATTGTGGTGATAATGAAGGTAACTGTCTATTTATTAGATTTCTAAAATATTTTAGGTAGTCAAATTTGCCAATATTTTGTCTTTTAACTTCTTATTTTTCTGTGTCGCTTCAAAAAGCCTTACGCCAAGTTTAAGTGATATTCTTCTAATATTTTATGATCCTTAAAGTTTTTTATGTGGATCAATAATGAATCTGGAATATATTTTAGCCTTGATGGTGCAGAGAGACAATTATTTCAGATGAAAACTACTCAAATGTTAAAAGAGAATTCTTTTCTAACGTAGAAATGTGCTACATTTGCTGCTCTGACTATAAAACCCACCGTGTGATTTTCCACACTCTCTCTTCCCCTGTGGGCCTACTTCAGAGGCCACTGTGTTTCAGATTTCAATGTCTAGGTGGAAGGAGCCTGGACCCTTGAGCCAATACTAGGACAGGAGCTACTGAGGAGAGCTCCAGATCCACACTGGGCTCAGAGAACAAGAAACACGAAATCTTTGTGGATTAAGCCCTGTGATATGGGGACTTATTTGTTACTGCAGTACAAACATGTCTATTCTGACTAATGCAGACATCAAATGTAAGTAATCACACTCTGGGATGGGTTGAAGTTTCTATAAGAGTTCTGAGAAATAGAAAACCATTGACTACAATAGTGAAAAGTAATTATTTCATGGAAGAGAAGAGATTGAAAAAGGAGAGCAGGAGGAGCGCATGTAAAATTGCAGGGCCCATGTGAGCACTACCGGCAAAAAAGTACAAAAATGACGGGAAGCTTGTTAAAGAAAGAGTTGGAAATGAGAAGGCTAGACAAGTCAGATAGACCCAGACTATTCGTCAATATGAAAAAAGCTAAGTTAAAACAGAGACGGCTAAATCAAGCAAGCTGTTCCATAGGTGTTTCCTGGAAGGCACTTCTTTTCCTGTCTTGAGGATGCTTCTCCTTTTCCTGATAATTTATTTTGGGTGTTGTTTCTGTGCACCATGCTTCAATATCAACTAAGAGAGTAGTAGCCCAGGCTGCCCCTCTGTTGATTGCTGCCCTCTGGCCTCAGGGGAACCACTTGTCACCTCATAGTGACTATGATGTCTACTACTGCAGGGGAGAAAAAATTCTTAGCTGTTGCAAAACATTTTCTAGTGATTTAAGGATCTAGCAGTCTACCAACTCACTGTTATAATGAGCTGTGGGGCTTTTCCCTTGGATTTTGCAGGATGTGCCCTTGAATTATTTATAACTGAGCAGCCACCTGCTTGCAACAATTTTCCATTTTGCCTTGTGCTTAACTGGCCTTGTCAACTGGCATTGCAGGTACAGTGGCACTCTGCACTTCACCCTTCAACCCCCTATTAGAACATGCTGCCCGTGAGCTGCTGGACACCTTAAAAGTTCTTTTCCACTACAGCCATGGCCTTTGTCTAACTGGATAGTCATGGAGACTTCAGCATGAAGAGCTACTCCAGCGCTACTTTTTTTTTTTTTTCTGAAAGACGGAAATGTATGAATATATATGCTTGTGTTGACAAAAAGCAATTTGAGTGGTGGGAAGGGGAAAACAACCCACCTGCATTCAAAAGCACAGCTCTATGCTGGCAAACAAGCAATGCCTTCGCTTTTTTCTTCCTCCACTTTAACACAAAGAAACATTACATGTTTGAGCAGACAACAAGAGGTACCATTAGGATTCAGAAAATTGAAAATCTAGGTTGCAATAAAAAAAAAGACAGTCACAGGGGGATTTGTAATGGCCTCCCCACATTTTAGTGGAATACTTCCTTTTTTTATCCACCTCGCAAACAGTGTTCACAAACAACAGCAAAGAACAAAAGCTGTGATTTATATTTATGGACAGGTATACATGCACCCCTGACCTCCTGCTGCCTCCCTCACCCTCCGTACCAGAAACAATTTATGGAGGCTGGTCTAAATAAACATTAAGGAGGCAAGGCCACAAACTGACAGCCAGGAAAATCAATGGTCTCCAGAAACCAGCAAGTAGGATCAATAAAAGAGATTAGGCATCACAAGCTAGTGTAAGGCAGTTACAGGTAAATGTGGCTTGCTCTTCATCTGACAAGGTTCTCGGCAACAGGATAAAAACTCATATAAACAGAAGCACACAGCGGGTAGCCAATGGAGGATCCTCCTGAGTTGCGGAGACTGATAGATGACCCCAGAATGAAAGGGATCTATACAGAAGCCAGTGGGAATTTTCAATTGCTTTTCCAGCATCATCTCACATATCTGGGCAGCTGCCCATAGGAAGTAGTGCAGATGTATCTTTTGAAATCTCTCTGCTTTTGCTTCTCACTAGTTAGCTTACCTTGGATTTATTTATTACTCCTCCCTGGCACAAACCAGCACATCTTTGCCCTCCCTGTCGCCCTACATACCACACACACACACACACACACACACACACACACACACATATTCAACATTACTTTTATTAACAGAGTTATTTATACTCAAACGCACAGAGAGAATGTATGGGAACTGGTAGGATGCAAACTTATACACACACACACACACACACACACACACACACACAGTCTCCAAAGAGAAGTCATCCACTCATTAACTTAAAACGTTGAACTCTTAACTTGCAAACTTGATATAACTACAGAAAAATATAAGACAATCACATTGTTGAGTCTGCAAGTTAATGTCCAAAGCTTGTCAATAAAAGAATGAAGGATAATTATGTTCTTGAAAAGCAGGGACACTGAACAGGGAGGACCAAGGCAATATAGCCATTGCCTATTTAGAGAACTGGCCAGTTAAAACTTGAAATGCAAATCTTAGCTTTGTATGAATGGTTACCTTAAAAAAATAGTCTTTTCCTTTGCCTCTGGAACTCCATTTTAGAAGTGGAGATAAGGCTTCTGTCTGACAAGAATATGATGAAACAGAAGATGAATACAGTAACGGAGGAAGGTTAGTTTTTTTTGAACACCTTGGAAAACATGATTGGGAATTTCAGTCAATTTGAATCTCAGGACAGGAGAGATGTGAGTCTAATTCTCTTGTTTGTAGTGGATTGGGGGAAATATCACACCATTTTGAGACACCTCCCATCCCTTGAATCTGGGACAAATGTGACGTGCTGGAAATTGTCGCTGTGTGAGTTCTGAGTCTAGGTTTCAAGAAGCCTTAAATCTTATTCTCTTGATGCTCCTGATGCCCCACTATGAGCAAACTCAGGCTCACTACCAAATGCTGAGAGTTATGTGGCCCATTTGCTTCTGTCATCCTGGTTGACCATCAGATATGTGGGTGACACCATCCCAGATCATCTAGCTGCCCACTGACCCACCAGTTGACATCATGCAGAAGCAAGCCCAGCCAAGAGCAGGCAGGGCAGCTCAGGCCAGAAGAATTGCTCAACCTGCAAAATCATTATACAAATGAACTGCTGCTGTTTTAAGTCACTGCATTGCTGGAGACTTTATTTTGCAACAAAAGCTAACTGATTCATCAGTAAAGTAAGTAACTGCCAACAGTCCTAAGAACAGTGAAGGAGGCAATCTCAATTTTGTTGCAGTTTTCTGAATGATCAGAAGTTGGGAGGGAGTGTTTTCCAAGGTCTCATTTTTTTCTCCTCTTACTGAAGCAGGGCAGGGTGGGATAAAATCCATGGGCTCACTCTCTTCCTGCCCTTTTGCCAGTGTCTCTCATGGGTCAAACACAACAGGAGGACAGAGGACAAAAGAACTTCTGGAGAGGTCAGCTTCTGGGGCACGGCACACAACAGAGAGGCATGGGTGAGTATTCCGGGGTGGTAGTGAAGGGTGGTGTAGGAGCACGGAGAGTGTCTAACTCGCTTGAGAGGCGAGGACTTTATTCTCGGACTCCAAACTTCTTTCAGGTGATGTTCCTTCCTTACATTTTTTAAGTACCTCCAATTTTCCTTCCTAAAATACACAGCAATACCTATCTACGTCCATGTTGTGCTCAGGGCCTGTAAGTCTCCTCTCTTCGAATCTTCTTGGTAAACTTTTATGAGTTTTATGTGAATTCTTCCTCATTGTTCTCGGCAAAATAAGTCACCTAACCTTTCTCTTTCCCTAACACTGATACTTCTGATTTACAATCACTAAGAGATTAGTTTTCTTCCCTCCCCACACAGAATAGGAGCCACACTCTGTTTCCCTGTGTGCTCTTTTTGCTTAGCACCTGATAAGTGCTCAAGAACTACTTAATAAATGATTATGATATAGTTTGAAGGTAGAGAGGCAGTAATGCCATATTGTTTCTGTTTGTGGATAAAATTCTGTTTGGAGACAGAAAGAGAGACAGAGACAGAGAAAGAGATGGAAAGAGACAATGAGATCAAGAGAGAGAGAGATGGGATGAGGAATACTCTTTTTCTTTGATGAGGCTATGGTAGATTTTATTTTCATTTTTAACTGTTCACACCCTGATCCTATGAGAGGATTTTATACTCTGTTGCCATGTGACTTACAGAATCTTTCAGTGGGAGGAGTATAGTTTCCCACCTCATGGACGTCAGACCCAGTGAAATCTGAGCAGAAGTTGCAGTTGGTTAATGGAGAGCAGAATCTTTAGGGGCTCAAGTGTTTCTGCCAGATCTCCTGCTCTTTTCTCTCTGCTAGGAGGACAGTATAACCGGGCAGAGGCTAATCTTTCAGCTTGGATCCCAGAATGAAAACACAACTGAAAGAAACACAGCTTATCCATGAAGATCACACAATAGGAGTGAGGCATAAGCCTTTGTTACAAGCCAGAGGGCTGAGGGTTATTTGTTACCACAGCATTACCTAATAAAACCTGACTAGTGCACAGACGTGAATTTTTTCCAGATGAATGATTATAAAGACAAAATATTTAATAAAGGTACAACAAAGTGCAGTGCTCGTTGCAGTCCCTCCTTTCTGAGCCAACTACTGTCCCCTTCCTACACTAAACCCTGTGGCGGAGAGTCAACAGAAAACCACAATTCTGTACCCCATCATTTGATGGTCAAAAAAATGGGGGAGAGGAGAGCTCCTAAATTCCTAGGGCTGTGAAGAAGTATTTACAGACCTCTGGAAACACCAGGAAGCCATAAAGCCATTCTAGATTCTCATTATCGGCAGCATTTCAAAAATGTTGCCATTTCACAACGAACAGTAAAAAGGTGAAGATTTCAGGTTGCTTTAAGGTGGGACGCATTTTTACTTCATAAAAATTTTCGTTTTAAATATAATTAAATATAAACTAAGTGGTGACGAGGAAAAAGAAAACAAACATGAAAAGGCTGTGCACACACCAACCATAAGCATTACACAGGGGAAAGGAGGGGATCCTATCAGTCCCGAGTGCCAACCAGTTCCTGTACTCAACAATCCCAACGTGGGGGGGCAGGGGGTCCACACACTAACAACCAATGCTCCAGATGAAACACAGGAAGTAGTGCGGATGTATCACCAGCTATGTGTGACACCAGCTTTGTGTCCTATAACTCAACTCAATTCTGACACTATCAACAGATAGCTTCAGATACCCCAGGTTAAGAGTTCAGTCCTATAAGACTGCCCCCACCCTTTCTTCAAACACCAATCCCAATGGAATTTCTTTCTGGGTTCAATTAATTGGTTACTGTGGCTCACAGAACTCAGAGAAACATTTTACTTACTAGACACAAGTTTATTATAAAAGGATACAACTCAGGAACAAGCCAAATGGAAGAGACACATAGGGCAAGGTGTAGGGAAAGGGCACAGAAGCTTCCATGCTCTTTCTGAGTACATCACTCTCCCTCAAACTCCAGCGTTTACCAAACTGGAGTTCTCCAAACCTGGTCCTTCTGGGTTTTATGGAGACTACATCCCATAGGGATGATTAATTAATCATTGTTCAAACTCCAGCCCCTCTCTCCTTCCTGGAGGTGGGTGGGGCTGGGACTGAAAGGTCCAACCCTCTAACACCATGGTGCTTTCCAAAAGTCAGTTCATTAACATAAACCCAGTTGTGGTGTAAGGGGGCTTGTGATGAATAACAAGACACCCATTTCACATTTAGGACTTTGAAGCGATTTCAGGAACTGAGGTCAAGAGACCAAATACAACAAAAGATGCTCCCATTGCTCTTACAGCTCAGGAAATTTTAAGTGTTTTGGCAGTTGTGAGCCAGGAACCATGGATGCAGACCAACTATATATTTCTTATAAATCACAGTCTTGTGATTCTATATTCTTCTAATATACTTTCAATTCACAAAAAGTCTGAGCTTTAAACACAGAAGTGAAAATGGAATTGGAGTGGCCTTAATTTTTCCATATTTATGTATCAGTGGTCATATCCTCGAGTTCTAGCCTATCACTTCCAAAAAGAACAGAAAGACTTTGTTTGCGAACAAAGCTTGGAGGGGAGGATTAACATTAGGACCAGATAACAGTCTCTATCGACTTCTTCAATATGCCTGACATCTGCAAGGAAATGGGAATGCTTTTCCATTGTTGAAAAGAGTAACCTGACAACATGTCTGACAGAAACTTGTCAAAAATATAAGATCATGGGGCTTTGGATGCATCCAATCTGTCATACTAATGAAAATTCCCCAAAGCTTCAACATTCACTTTTCCTTTGTGCTTCCAACAAGAAAATCATTTGAAAGAGAAGGGGTGAGGGCACATCTGCTCTCATAGGGTCCCACCATTTTATTAGACTAGTTTTTCATCCCATTCTATTAACTGTAGTCTGTAAGTTATTTATAGGCCTAATAGTATTCATCCCATTGTGACTACAGTAGTGGCCCTCTGTCTACCCTAGTAGAGGCTTCTATCTTCTAACTTGCATTCTATAATCCATGATTTTCCCATGGTTTCTTACCACATTTATGTCTTGTTACATTCCCAAGCATAAAATGACAGGTAATGTCCTTTTATTTTGGATACAGTCTTTAGTGGAGACCATGCCAGTTATGTGTTACAGACCCTTTGGGAAAGTTGAATTATCTGCTATCCTCTGATCCTTTCTCAAGTGGGGGAGAAATAATAACTTTACCTCCACCCTTCTAGCTTCTTGGCTGAGACATCCCTGTAATAGCAAGAGAGATTAACAGGAAAAAAACAAACAGAAGTTTAATAGCATGTATGTCTCCTGTATACATGCGAGGTACCCAGGGAAACTGAGTAACTCTCTGAAATGGCCCAAGCCATTGCCTTAAATACCATCTCCAGCTAAAGACAAAAGAAAGATGTTGGAAGATGGAGGAACTAGTTATGGCAGGTTATCAGGCAAAGCATACACACACACACACACACACACACACACACACACACTCAAGTTATGGTTGTTATGCACATTTAAGTTGCTGCCTTCTCCGTTGGTAAAGGTTTCTGGAGACTTGGAGTCATCCTCCTCTTTCTGGTACAGAGAAGAAAACACCCTTACAAATGGAGATTCCTTATTAAAGTGTGAAGATTAATAAAAGAAAAGCTAGTTTAAAGCAGAGTGGAGAGGCCAGAAGGGGGGCTCCCCCCTCGCCCCCGCCAACCACTCTTGTTAATTTCAGACCCCAACAGGAAGAGATGTTTAATACTGCTTTACTACCCCAGCAGGAACAAGAAGCATTTTCTTCTCCCCTGGCAATGGCCCAGCCAATGAGAGATTATCACAACTCAGCCAATGAAAACCACAACACTTTGAACTCCCAGTTTGTTCCAATGGACTTTTTGTTTATAACAAACAGGCTTCCAGACTCCTATAAGAGAACCTTTCTCTCCTTTGTTCTCCAGACTTGCCTATGGTTTTGCTCCTTGTCCTAAATTGCAACTCTGTTATTCCCACATGAACTCATTTTTGCTGGTGGAATAACTGACAGTTTTATTTTTCAGGCTAACACATGTAAATGTCTCTTACAAAAGAGTAACTTTTACTTGGTTTTCAGAACTTCTCCTGTGTCTGCTCTTTCTCAAAAATAATCATCCTAAAATAATTCTTATGTCAAAGAGGCATATTTGGGGATGACAAGTTCTGCTTCCCTTCATTCGGTACTCAAAATGAAACATGAATACCATGTCAGAACATGGAGATACTGGGAACCCCCTGTTATGAAAAGAATTCAAGTCACTTGCCTCTCTGTACTTGGTGTGCTTGATGTGGATTATAAGAAGATTCAGATGAACCCTTTTTTCTGCTTACATTCTCTAAGGTCAAATCATCTCCTATCACACAGAACCAGGCCAGTCTTCTCTAACCTTGAGGTCAGGCTCATGTTGAAATGTCAGATACAGATTGCTAAGCACTTTGATTTATCCTACAATCTGATTTTTAATTTCTTTGAGATAGGCATACATAGCCTGGATACATATAAACATTATTATATAGTCATGCTCTTGGAGTTTAAAGAAATTTATGCTGTCTCTGAAGGAGATCAGTCATCAATCTAGATGGCATTGGCAAGTCTTTTCACTTGGTATTGAACTTGGTTTTCAGGTCAAACCAATTTTTTATGGAAGATCACAGCCCATTTTGACCTTTGATAAAAATCATCATTGAGGAAATCATTATGTGTATCTTTCTGAAACTACCCTCTTACTTTTGTTCCAACTGCCCCCCACAGGCCCTTACTCACCGATCCAACTGGAAGTAAATAAAGGTATTATTTGGCATAAAGATGATTGTGTTCTCAACACAACAAGGAAAACACAACAGAGTCAAGAAATCATTTCCTAACAGATTGAGCTCAGCCACGTCACTTAGCTCCTTACCCTCTTTCTTTGGATTATGAATATGTTGTATCTATCTTACATGCCTCATAAGATAGTTGCAAAGTTCAAAATAAAGAGCACAACAAGTTTATATCTAGTGAAAATGGTTATAGCATGTAAAATACAATTAATGTAATATTTATGAATCTAGTCACTTAACAAACAGCAGATCATTACTATGTCAGAAGCAAAGATAACTAGGATAGGGTTCTTGTAAATGTGGGCTCACATTCTAAATTCAGAAACAGATAATTAGGCAAAACCTATCTGGTAAAAGTAGATATGGTGATCACTCACCATCACCACTGCTTCCACAGTTAATATGTATTGAGAGTTAACACTGTATCTGCCCTAGGCTAAGCTTTTTACACCCATTACCACATTTAAGCCACATAATTCTCTATGAAGAGGAAATTCTTTCCACCATTTTACAGATGAAGATATTGAAGTTTGAAATATTGAGGCATTTGGCATGACATTGAAACTTCTAACTTATAACATCAGCATAGGTGGTGGTTTTACATGAGTTTATTTTTAAATATTTCAGGTCCCTGTGTATTATCTAGTTGATGAATTATTATAGCAGGCCATTTAGAAACATGTCTGGAACACCACTCTGAAATGTAGATTTGAACATCAGTGGCTATCATAAGTTGGGGGTTTTATCTCCACAGCAGAGTCTGAGCAGAAAGGAAGAAGAAAAATAAAGACAATCACATCTGGGATGTCCATTCTCCCTAAAAGAACCCAGGTTCCAAATCTTTGGGTTCTTGGGCTTTTTAGGAGCTGGGGTTGAGTTTCTGCTTTGGAGAGGCCACAAGCCAGAGAAGAGTCCTCATCTGTTTTCTCTTAAGTTCCTGAAATCAGCTCATCCCTACAGGAGCAGCAGAAGCTATACTATCAATCACCAGCTACTTTGAAGCACAGAATTCCAGAACATCATGACATCTGAGCATTCTTTAATGACTAAGGATTGATTTTAATGAGTAATAAGTGACTGTCGATTTCAAAGAAATCACATTTTTATTGTCTTAATTTTCTCTTATATGTTTATCTTCAATGTTATCTTTTTATATTTTGCAGAAATTATCTATTCCATATTGCTGTTTCACTTAAAAAGAAAATCTATTTACAGTGATGGTAATTTTGGTCCTTGTATGTAAAACTCCATTACTGATACCTTTGGACTTACCAAAGACTGTATGTTGGTGTGCACATGATAGAAATACCAAGTCTGTGGGCTCATATTCCCAACGAGGCTAAATCTGCAACTCCACTTTTCTAAAGGTCACAAAACCTACTATCAAAACAGTACAGGGAGCAGTAGAAAGTTGGTACACATATCCAGCTATAGAGGTGGCTGACAGTAATAGGACCGGCAAAGCACAATCAAAACTAGCAGACAAAATAACTTTAACTAGCTCATGATGTTTTTAAGAGTCATTTATGAATCTGAGTTAACCAGCTAAGATAATAATTGTTCACAATAATAAAATAAATGTCTATACCTACTGAAGAGCTGGAAACCAGTATAAGATACATTTCAGAAATTCTAATATCTGAAATAGAGGCTTCTTTTAAAAGTTACCTTGAAATGTTTGTATTTAGATGTTGCTGTATTGTAGGCCTCATTATTGCCTGTAGTATTGATTGTATCGGTCTATTGATCATATTGGTCATGGAGTCATTAAAAGTCAACATCAGATTATCTTAAATATCAAAATTATGTTTTTGCCTCTTTAGTTTTTTTATTTTTTTAGTTTTTAGATTTATGTATCAGAAAATGAAATGAGGGGCACCTGCATAGCTCAGCTGGTTAAGCGGCCAACTCTTGATTTCAGCTCGGGTCCTGATCTCACGGTTTGTGAAGCTGAGCTGCACATCTGACTCCACACTGACAGCATGGAGCCTGCTTGGGATCCTCTCTCTACCTCTTTCTCTCTGCTTCTCCTTTGCTCGTTCTCTCTCTCTTTCTCTCTCTCAAAATAAATGAATAAACTTAAAAAGAAAAGGAAGGAAAAGGAAAGGAAAAAGAAAGAAAAGAAAAAGCAGAGGAAAGAAAAGAAAATGAAATGAACTGTTATTATATAATTTCTATGTATATTTTCAATCTGAACTATTCAGATCAAAAGTAGGTCCTCTGTTTAAAACAGTATAGATTGACTTATGTAGACACAGAATAAATGGGTAACATCAAGTTTTGTTCTTTTTTTTTTTTTAAAGTAGGCTTCACGCCCAATGTGGAGCTCAACATCGGGATTGAACTCACTACCCTGAGATCAAGACCTGAGCTGAGCACTAAGAAATGGCTATTACTAGGCAAAAGTAATTCACTCTCAAATAGTCAATTGTAAGCAGAAATAGTTAAAATCCTAAATTTTCCTAAGGCATAGATTAGGAAATTTGCCACATTATTTTTTTTTTAATCATTATGGCATAGAAAATAGTGAGACAAAATGACAGTTTTCCATCTGTGATATTTGAGGTGTGAAGGAAATGTGTTGTACTTTTTTCTAACTTACATAAAAGTGATCTTGGGTTGGTTTCCAAATGAAGAAAATATTTTTGCACAGCTGCAATGTAAGGACATTCCTGGAATGAATAGAGAAACAGTCTTCATTTTAAAGGGCTTGAAATTTGGATTTTAAAACCACCAGAAATACACATTTACAGAGTAGTTCACAATTTCCGAGGTACTTTTATATTCATTATCTCAAATTATCTACAGAAAACACTGAGAAGAGGGAGAAAGAAAGCATTTCCATCTATAAAAATTATTTTCATTTTAATAAATTATTTTATTTGTTTTTAATTTTTTTAATGTTTAGTTATTTTTGAGACAGAGAGAGAGACACAGAGTACGAGTGGGGGAGAGGCAGAGAGAGGGAGACACAGAATCCGAAGCAGGCTCCAGGCTCTGAGCTGTCAGCACAAAGCCCGATGCAGGGCTTGAACTCATGGACCTCGAGACCATGATCTGAGCAGAAGTCGGTCACTTAACAGACTGAGCCACCCAGGTGCCCCCAAAATTATTTTCATCTTAAAAATAAAATTAGCTTTATTTTTTACTTATGGTCTGGAATTTCTAAACATTCACAAAAGTTATTTAAAGAAAATAAGAAATTCTTGACATCCCACTATACAGATAACCAATGTAAATATTTCGATGTATAGACTTAAAAGAACTTTTTCAAGTAATATTAAAACTGTACACGGAATATACTACATATAATGATTTTTTAAGCTGCCCTTTTCAGATCCATCAGCATACTTTATGCCCACTAATCAGATACCTACATTATGATTTTGAAATGGCTGTTCATTTGCTCCCGAAATACAATCAGTGTTCAAATATACTATTTAGAAAACTGAAATTACTAGACAACTGACTGCAGTAAGGTAGTTAAAAATAAATAAAGGTACTCCTTTATTGTTACTATTTAAAACAGTTGATATATGTTAAATATTTTTAAAATATTACCCAGATATATACGGTTCACTTCTGTATAAACTCAAAAGCACTTCTTCACAACAGGGCAATAAAATGGAAGCTAAAAAATTACTGGCTGAATATTTGAAACCTGGACATTCAATATAGGCACCTTTGAAGCAAAAGTAAATTGAAAAGTAACATTTGGTTGGTAAATATATTATATTCTGGCCATTTTTGCCTAACACAATCTCCTTCATATTTCCTCATCCTAAACAGAAATTAGTTTGGTTTGCCAGAACCAATCTCATAATTGATCAAGATAATTGGATTATTTAAAAATCTGCAGTGCAACTCAGCCTGATGACTTTGTTACCTTTGAATTTCTGAGGAAGAAATCAGCCTTATGCAGGCCACTTCTCAAAAAATCCAAATTGGAGTCTAATCCTGATTTAAAATATCTTAAAATTTTTCTTAGTTGTCTTTCTCATTTTGTCTAAGGGCTTCAAAATGCTCTGTAGACACTATCTTATTAATTCTTAGAGGATCCCTGGGCAGCAATTGTAGTAGAGGTTTTCCTATTACTATCACCATTCCCATGAAAAGGAGGCCCAGGGAGGTTCCCTGAATTGCTCAAGGTTATAGACTGAAGCCAAGGAGTAGCTCAACCCAGAATCCAGGTCCCCAGGCTCCCTTTCCATATGGCATTTTCTCTCTGTAATAAATAACATTGCTGTTCTGGAAGTTGGCTCTCTTATCATGCTTTATGCAGCAGAATTCATATTAATAGGAGTTGCTCAGTGCTATGATATTTATTTTAGATGGAGGCTATGTACACTTATGAAATACATGAAATGCAGCACTCTGAGTCCATTTGTTTTGCCCCCATAATGATCTTTGGGGACTGCCCTGTGATTGGTAGGACTGTGGAGATTGGTATTTATCATTAAGGAGACTGAAATGGCAGTGCCAGCACATTCACAATTCCATCACCCACTGCATACAGACATGGGCAGAGTTTAGATAAGTTGAATAAAAGGTCCCTCAGTGTTTGACAAGCTCGGTGACTCATCAGAAAAATCAGATTGAATGGTGTAAATTCTTCTAAATCAGATCAAGACAACTCTGGAAACAGCACACTTGGAGAAACTAGGGTTTTCTTCCTTGAATTTAGTTCCCTCCCACTCGTTTTAAAATCAGCTAGAAGGTTAACAATTTGTTTTTAATCACGGGCTTCCCACTGCTACTTCCCCGCATGAAGTCATAATTCTCTGTTTGTGGCATCATAATTATTTCCATAGCAACTAATGGTGATATCAGAGCTCAAGACTGGAGCTTCAAGAGGGAAGGGAACTACAGGGACAGATGATATCTTAAAAATAAAGATTATGTTTTCAAGCAGATGTTCCTAAAAGAAAAGAAATGAATGGAAAGATTACCCACATTAAGGGAAAATCATAATTAGAATGTAGATGCTTATTAAGTAATCATTCAGCTAATGATCTCTTTTCTAGAACAAAGGATAGAAATTGAGAAAGGGAAAAAAATGAAGGAAATATATCAATGAGAGGATCTTTTATGAACTAATCTATTATTTTAAATACAGATGGCTATATATTTCTCAAATATAGCTGAGGATGCTTAGTGTTTGATGTGCACTAAAGAGATAATTATAATTGCAAGCACTGCTAAATCCATAGGGAAATTTGAGTTGTGTGGTTTCACTGGGGTACTTTGAGGAAGATATGCCATAAACCATGTTCATGTATTAGTGACATAAGCAGTTTAACACTAATTATCAGAATAGAGATTAAATCCCACATTTTATCATGATCTCATACCCTTGCCACACAAAGCATGATTTATGCATTTCAGATTCATTTGATCTCTTCTTGTGTTGATGGACATACATAAGTAGTATGGCTGCAAGAAGTGTTGATTCGTGTTTCATAAAAATTGAAAACTGAAAAATATAAATTTTTCATTTGTTGTCGTAGTGGTGGGAAGATAGGAGAGGATGGTAGGGTAGGCAGTTTCTAACTTGGCCCCCGATGAGCCCTGCTTCCTGGCACTCACAGCCTTATATAATCTCCCTTTGGGTGGCAGCTGGATTTAATCTACTAATACAATACGGCAGGAGTGACGAGATATCAATTCTGGGAAAAGTTGGGGTGCCTGGGTGGCTCAGTCAGTTGAGCATCTGACTCTCAGCTTCAGCTCAGGTCATGATCTCACGTTTTGTGAGTTCGAGCCCCACATTGGGCTCTACACTGACAGCACGGAGCCTGCTTGGGTTTCTCTCTCCTTCTCTCTCTGCTCCTCCTCAGCTTGTGCTGTCTCTGTCTTTCTCAAAATAAGTAAATCAACTAAAAAAGAATTTATAAAAAAAAAAAAAAATTCTGGGAAAAGTTACAAAATGACTACGGCTTCCACCTTGAACACTTGCTTTCCAGTTGCCCAATTTGGGAAACACTAGCTGCCATGTCTTGCCAGGGTGACCAACTGTCAAAATTTTCCCAGAACTTTCCTGCTTTTAACACTGAAAGTCCTGAATATGGAACAGTGGGTCAGCTTAGCAAGAGGGTCATGTGAGCAAGCTTGGAATCCCCTGAGGCCTGTCAAGAGCCATGTGAATTAACTTGGAAGAGTATCTTCTAAAGAAAAGGCCGGTCACCTTTTTCGGTGAAGGGCCAGATAGCAAATATTTTAGGCTTTGTGGCCCGTAAAGTCTCTGTTACCATGTTTTAATAGCATACCGGATTTGTTGTAATTTGGTATGGGAAGACACACAGACATGAAAATGACTGTCATTAAGAAAAAACTTTTCTTTTACTAACATGGCATGCTGCACGGGTTAAGTATCTAGGTACAACGAGCGATCAGAGAGGGGAACTGCAGGTTGAGAGCTTCTGTTATAGCTTTCCTAGGAAGGAATGGGTCTGGAAAAGTAAACAGGGTAAGCAAGTTTAGGATTGAACAGTTTGAAATATGTGGGCAGGCTCTGGGCATGTGGGCTGTCCTTCATTGTCTAGTACCTGCCTGGGGTGATTAGGCCAGGGATAGTGGCCCAGAGTATAAAAGGTGATGGCTGGAGGTATGGGCTCTGTCTAGATTGATTGATTTGTATATCAAGGGTGATCTCTCAGGCAAGTTATTTATTATCTACGGGAATTAGCTAACACTGGGAGGGGCTGTCCCTCCCAGGTCAGCAAAGCCCCAAATATCAAAGCATCAAGAATACAGAAATTAGGAAAATATAGTTAATACATACAGATAGTCGACAGAGCAAAAAGAGCCCTGGACGATATGTAAGCTGATGAACACTGCTGTGTTCCCGCAAAGCATAGTTTGCTGACTCCTGATTTCAGGCCTGCCAACAGCCACTTGACTTAAGTCTCTGAACTTAAGTTCAGAGACTTAAGGCTCTGAACAGAGCCTTCAGAAGAGACTGCAGTTGTGGCCACAGCTTGACTGCATCCTCATGAGAGACCCTGAGCTACAATCCATGCCCCACCCCCTGCCACTGGCCAAACTATGCCCAGATTCCTGATCCACAAAAACTATGAGATAATAGATATTTATTGTTTAATGTCGCTCTGTTTCAGGGTACTCGTTATGCAGCAATAGATAACTAATAAAGACGGGTTGAGTAGAAATACCGCAGAATCTTCAAAAGGATCTGAGTCTTTCGTGAAATTTTTTTTTTCTTCAACAAAATCTTTGATAAGTCAATCAGACTCTGCTTTAACATTTCTTCTGGAAATTTCTTAGCTCTCAAGAAGCCCATTTCATTTCTTGACAATTCTAATTTTAAAAAGCATTATTTGAGATTGAACTAGGGGAGCAAAGCTTTCACTCTCAAAAGCATGTATCACTGTTTGACCTCGGGTTCTGTGGCTTGACCCTCTACTACAGTGGTTTCCAAACTTTGTGAATTGGTGTACCCATTGTATTTGACATCTGAAACAGGTCATTTGTTAACAACCTTCTCTATAAAATCAAATTATTTTCAGTAATTCTGATGCAATAATCAGTAATTACTTTTAAATTGTTCTTTGTTTTTAAAAACAATTTTAAAAGAAAGAATAAATTTCATTGTTAGAGATATTATTCCAATCCATTGTTAGAGATATTATAACAATTTCATTGTTAGAGATATTATTCCAACGTATTGTTGAAATAAAATTTGCACTCACCAAACAAAAATAGTATTCCTCTGCTATCGTAAGAGTATTTGGTGTCTCCCCCCCCACCCCCACCAAATTCACAAGTTGAAATCCTAACCCCCTAAAGTAAGATACTTGGGGGTAGAGCCTGGAGATGCTTAAGTCCTAAAGGCAAGAGTCCTCACGGATGGGATTAGTGCCTTTATTTATTTATTTATTTATTATTTTTTTTTTAACGTTTTTATTTGTTATTGCGAGACAGAGAGTGAGCAGGGGAGGGGCAGAGAGAGAGGGAGACACAGAATCCAAGGCAGGCTCCACGCTCTGAGCTGTTAGCACAGAGCCCAACTCGGGGCTCAAACTCACAAACCGTGAGATCATGACCTGATCCGAAGTGGGTCGCTCAACCAACTGAGCCACTCAGGCGCCCCGGGATTAGTGCCTTTAAAAGAGGCTCCAGAGAGATTCCCCGGCCCCTCCCACCTTGTGAAGACACAGCAGGGAGGCACCATCTATGAACCAGGAGGTCCTCTCTTAACACCTAATCTGCTGGTGCTGCCAGAAAGGTGAGAAATGCATGAACTCGAGTTGTTTATAAGCTACCCAGTCTGTGGCATTTTGTTACAGCAGTCTGAATGCACTAAAACAAACTTGCAACTTGTAATCTGTTTCACTGCTTTATAATTTAAGCCCAAACAAATCTCCAAGTGGTCAGATAGAATGACAAAATCGCTGTGATTCAAGTTCTGTTTCTTCCACTTCGCAATCACTCTACTGACATTGTTTACTTCAAATCTACTATTTCATTGCAGGAGTACCTAATCCCACAGCGACTGAAGACTGTGACTGAGGCAAGCATGAACGGTTCAGAACCATTAGGAACTTAATCTAGAAACCAATTCCTGGAACGGACTGGATGTTTTGGAGGCTGGGAGTTTTCCAAATTAGCTTCCACGCAGAATACAATGTTTATTGAAGTATAAGTAATAAAAACATGCCAATCTGAAGCTTACATATCTATTATTAAAACCTAAGAGTAACTGCAACAATTATTTTGAACTCAGACCAACAAAAGCTTTTTGGTAGAGGAATATTTTCTTCACTGACATTATTCAGAATTGCTGACACATGGAGATAATAAAAAGCAGACTAACTTTTCCTTGGCGTTATTTTTGAGTCACTCTGGTGCCTACACCGAAGGCAGTGTTCCCTCACTACCCTGTGGAAGTCAATTTTTATAAACTTGGGGTGAGCAGGGTTTCTCCAGTTAAAACGTGAGCAGAAGGCTCTCCACCACCTGACCTATGCCTGGTGGGGGAAGAGCCGCTTACCATCTACCTAAGGCATTTCTACAGAAGAGGCAGGGCTCCACGGAGGAAATTCACAAATCAAAGTCAAACTTATCTGAAAACAACTTATTTGCACCGGAAGCATGTGGTTGGTAGCGGTGCGAAAAGGTGGTTTGAAATGGACAAAATCTGCCAAAATCTGCCTTGTGGAAAAGTATCTAAGTTATCCATAACTAAAGACATCTATCAACTATGCTAGAAGGAACACTGAAGCATCTTTCTATTCTCTCTATGTAAATAATGGAAATGTATATTATTAATATGTTGTAACATGAAGATTTGCTCAAAGAGTCTGCAGTCCAAAATACAGGCTAAAAAGGATCATAATTGTGTGTCAGGCAGCTAACCAGTGAGGACATTTTGGCATTTCCCCCCCTCCCTGGACTTCAGGATGTCTGTAGTATTTTCCAGTTTTTTAAACATTGTAATTTGTTGTGGCATAGCTTATATTCTAAATAAATATCTAATTTTCTTTTCTTAAAGAAGGTCCCCAAATTATATAAGCTTTGGGCCTCAGAAAATCCAGACCGCTCCTGCTGAAAAGCACCAGTTTGGTCAGACTCTCTCTCTCTCCTTCTCCTCCTCCTCGTTTTCCTTCTTTTTCAACAAATAAGGAAATGGAGACCTAAAGAAGTTTAATCGATCCTCTATCTACATAAAGGCTAAATATATATAATGCCCACTTTCACATCTCCCCAAAAGCTTCTTTTTCCTTTTACTACACTTTCTCACAGAAGCTTTTGCCTGCTACCAGCAATATAATAGCTTACACTTTCCTCCTGAATAAATGAATTCTTATTTTCTTTTACTTGTTTTTCACATAATTTGTTTTCCAGATCTGTGATGTGCAAACTGTCCCCTTTTCCCTTTTATGAGCACATTCCAGTCTGCTGATGTCCCTCTTAAAACAGCACCTACAACTATGCACACAGTCTGAATTTTCTGTTTAATATTCACTAATGAAAATACTCAGCACTTTCCTTCCCTTAGGCTGATTCCAATAACCATCACATACTATTCTCTCTGAATCTGACTTTAAAAAGTGATCAGAGGTTTACTTAGAAACAATACGAGGCATGAAATGGATATTTATAACCATATCTCTCATTAAGAAAAGGTCTTAAAAAGCCAACAATGGTCTCAATTCCAGGATTAGAATTATCTGGCAAAGCCCATTTCAGAAGAGCATTTAAAGTATGCTGGAGAGGGGGGCGCCTGGATGGCTCAGTCGGTTAGGCGTCCGACTTCGGCTCAGGTCACGATCTCGCGGTCCGTGAGTTTGATCCCCGCGTCAGGCTCTGGGCTGATGGCTCAGAGCCTGGAGCCTGCTTCCCGTTCTGTGTCTCCCTCTCTCTCTGACCCTCCCCCGTTCATGCTCTGTCTCTCTCTGTCTCAAAAATAAGTAAAAACTTAAAAAAAAAATAAAGTATGCTGGAGAGAAAAATAAGGAGCGTTTTATCATGTATCACATTTTTTGTATAGGATTATATTTCTTAAGTATATTAGTATTATATATGACAAGTATTATATAACCACCCCCCTCGTAGCACCCTCAGGGGCTACTCAGGTCTTGCACGACCCTCAGAGACAGTAGCCTGAGAGGAGAAAAGGTGGAAACAGGTACTTGAACCCCTGTCTTCTGCAACCACTTCTGTCTGAAAGAGATGTCCTGGGCAGACGTTCGGAAAATCCAAAAGCTGTTTTATTTGCTCTAAAACTTTTGAACCCTTTCCCTTGTTACTGCCAGGAGAGATGAAGGACACTTGTTCAGTCACTTGTTCAGTCTGTAATTAGAAGCAGACACTTGTTCAGTCTGTAATTAGAAGGGCTTCTGTCTTTTCATTCTTACAATTGCCTTACAGTTTGGCTTTGCTCTGACCATGCGGCAATCTCCCAGGGTTTGTCTGTCTGTGACATGAAAAAATCAGGTGCTGACATTGTCTATAGTGCAAGTCCAATCGATGAGGTTTGGCCAGGGGAATGAGGATGCAGAACTACGAATACATAGTGCCATTTCTAATTTCTTGAATTTTCCTTTAGGAAGAGGCAGCATTTAGGTTGCCCATCTAGAAATTCTTTAGATGACAGTTATGAGTCTCTCATCCAAAGGTAGAGGCAAAGATTACCTATGAGGCCCTCCACTCGTTTTTTTATTATAAAATTTTTTTTTACAATTTTTTTAATGTTTATTTTTATTTTTGAGAAAGAGAGAGAGAGAGAGAGAGAGAGAGAGAGAGAGTGCAAGTGGGGGAGGGGCAGAGAGAGAGAGGGAGACACAGAATCAGAAGCAGGCTCCAGGCTCTGAGCTCAGCACAGGGCCTGATGTGGGGCTTGAACCCATGAACTGAGACATCCTGACCTGAGCTGAAGTCGGACGCTTAACCAACTAATCCACCCAGGCGCCCCCCACCCCTGCTCTTTATTACGCCAACCTTTCCCCAAATGATAACCTGCTGAGTACTGTCATGAAGTTCTGGTGTTTTCATCTCATTTCCCTAGTCTCTTGATGGGTTTTATATTTCCCACCTCTTTTCCAAGACTCACCACCCACCAACTAGTCCATCTAAAACATTTGTTCAATTCCTCTGTGTCTGCATGCCAAAAAGATACAACATGGATGAGATTGAGCAAATAACTCTAGTCCAAGTCTTTGAACAGTTAAACTGAGGCACGAAACTGGGGATTTCCCAGTGAGAATGTACCTGAGAGCAGAAGCTTTCTAACTCTTCTTTTTAACCTAGACTCCTTACAATTGTTTTTTTAATTTTTTTAATGTTTATTTATTTTTGAGAGAAGAGACACAGAGCGTGAGCTGGGGAGGAGCAGAGAGAGAGGGAGACATGGTATCCAAAGCAGGCTCCAGACTCTGTCAGCACAGAGCCCAATTCGGGGCTTGAACTCATGAGCTGCAAGATCATGACCTAAGCAGATGTCTGTCTGATGCTTAACTGACTGAGCCACCAGGTGCTCCCTTTGTTAAACAACAAAATTCCACCAAGTGAATTTGAAGATCTCATTGGCTTTATTAAACGATTCATGAATCAGGTGGCATCCTATCTAGCAAATCAAAAGGAGCTCCATCTAGCTGCAGAAAATGAAAAGTTTTTAAAGGTAGAGAATGAGTGGAAAATGGAAATTATTAGCAAAAAATCCATTGTTTGAGGCTAGGCTGCCCTCCTAAGGGGAATGGAAAGGGTCTATCAGTAAATTTCCTAGTGCTAACCAGGAAATTCCAGGTTGGCTTGCTACAGGTTACCTTCTGGGGGTGTTGGGAGAGGGTTGAAACTGTAGTTAGGTTAAGATTAAGTCTCCATTGACTGATATGGGGGTCTTAAAGTGAGTGACTCCATGTGGGACCTACGGTTTTCTTTTTAACATAATAAATCCATTTTGCATTGATGCATCCATCCATCCATATATATAAATGAAATAAAAACAAGGAATTCACAAAACAATACTGGAGAAGGAGCACTATAATGTTTTCTATTAAACTTTTTTTCCAATGCTGGTCAGTTGTCACTAATTTTATTATATTACCCACTAGAGAGAGGGTCACACCCATCATTTGAAAAACACTACCTCAGAGGAAACATCAGCAGCCCCCCTCTCCCGAGCACAGCAGTGAACGTACCCTATCGGAAATCGTGTTGCAGCCCAGCCTGGAACTCAGCACAGGAAATCTGAGGGTTTGAGGGAACAGGGAGTGCACTTGCCTCCCACCTCAGTAAAACAGCCTGTTCTTGCTTCGCTTTTCCTCCTGTATTCTCAGTAACAATGTGATCACACCATATGTACTATTTTGTATTTCTCTGGCCTGCTTTCTCAAATATGCATAACAAGAAAAATGAATAGCACTAATGTCGTTTTGTTAAATATGTCTATTATAGAGATGCTATGGTTCAGGGCTAATGGAGTTTTTTGGTCTTTCTGAATTCCTGATGTTGCATGCTACAGTGATTTATGGAAGGCCAGAGTGTTTTGCTGCAACAAAGGTCTGTCATGTTAAACACCCACCAGCTCCCTGCCTGTTTTGTACCACAACCCACATTAATTTTCTCGTGACTCAACCTCTACATTCAATCCATCATGAGTCCTATTGACTCTACTTCCAAAATATACTATATATATATATATATATATATATATATATACACATATATATATATATGAATATGACACTATCTTCCTAGCCGTCCCCCCTTATTTCAAGCCCCTACCATCTCTTCCCTCGGATACTACAATATCTTCTTAACTGCTTTCTCTGCTTCCAGTCTTGCCTTGCTATAGTCCATTGTTCAGCCCACAGTCAAATTGTTCATTTCAAACACAAATTAGGGAACCTCACATCCCTGCTTAAAAAAGGAAATATAAAGATATGTCACACATGTGTATATGTATATAGATGTGTATGTGTGTGTATGAAAACTCTCTCTCTCTCAAGTAGCATGGTTGCTTTAAGAGAGAAATTCCACCTAATATGTGTCCTTTTCCCAACTGCTAAGATCTTCAGTTGTGTGTCGTTCTATGTGTATGCAAAAATAAGGCTGAAAAAAACCAGAAAACCAATAATTCGTTTGTCCCACCTGAATCTCTGTCTGTCTCTGTCTCTCTCTTTCTCACGCGTGCGCGCGTACACACACACACACACACACACACACACACACACACACTAACCACTGGCTTCTACATCCTAAACCTTGCCATGGTTTCCAGTACGTACCTGGTGTAATCCTGCCTCCTTCCAGTACCCATGCCTCAGGTACTACTCTCCCTTTCCTTACTGTGTTCCAGCCACGCTCAGCACCTTTTCATCCTCCAGACACACTGAGCCTTTTCAAGCTGATAGTTTCCTTCACAGGACCAGCATCCTTCCATTCTTCATGTCTTGGCTCAAATAGCACCTTAAAAAACCCTTCCCGGGGTGCCTTGGTGGCTCAGTCCGTTGAGTGTCTGACTTTGGGTCAGGTCATGATCTCATGGTTCGTGAGTTCGAGCCTCGCGCTTGGCTCTGTGCTGACAACTCAGAGCCCGGAGTCTGCTTGGGATTCTGTGTCTCCTCTGCCCCTTCCCCAACCGTGCTCTCTCTCTCTCTCTCTCTCTCTCTCAAAATAAAGAACATTAAAAAAATTTAAAAAACAGAAACAAAACTGAAACTCTTCCTTAAAGCAGCACTTCTAAGCTCACTGGATTTCCTTTCTAATGTTCGTCACAATTGGAAACAACCTTGTTTACTTGTTTACTTCTTTGTATGCTTATTGTTTGTTTTCCTCTATTAGCAAAGAAGATGTCTTAAGGCGTATTCCCCATTAAATTCCAGTACTCAGCACAGTGCTTGTTACATAGTATGCCCTCAGAAATATATGAAAATTAAGACCTGTTTATGATATATTATGCTTATACTTAATATGATGTTACATTAAAATGAAGGAGAATGGCATTTAAGCAATTTTTCTATGTTAATAAAATAATAAAAGCTCACTGCACTCTTTACTTTTTACAACTAAAAGTTACTTTCAGAACATATGAAAATGTAATTCACTAATTTGTTGATTATTCACAAATGTTGATTCCTCAAATGATTGTCCTAATTGGCATGGATTAGAGAAAATGTACATTATTTTTTCCCTATCTGGTAAACATTATTGCTGATTTAAGATTCCCAGTCTGCTCACACTGTCATAGATAATTACTTTTTCAGGGCAAAAATAGTAACATGAAAAAGTGGTCTATTTGATCTGTTATTATTCTTTACGGTTGTTTAAAATGACAAATCTCCATATCAGTTAGATACAAAAGATTGTCAACCAAGAGTCTAGCTGAATCTTTGTCCCTTTTTTTGTGATGAGGATATCTGTTGAGGACTTTTCAAGGATACTTTATAGCAGAATTAGGTTAACCAACCGCAGCCAGCATCCAAACTTCTTAAGCTCATTTCAGAACCATGGAACTCTTGAAAATTCTGCGCATGTTTAAATAAAACTAGTTTGTTGCTTGGGTATTTGTAACTGTGCAAAAATATTCATTTCAGCTTAAGACCATCTTTCCATCAGAAGCCATTCCTCACTTGGTTAGGAACGGAAGATCAATACACACCTCTATGAAACCTCCATAGACATCTCAATCAATCTATTCCTCTTTTTCTTCGGTTAATTATTTCCTTATAGGTGCATTCCAGAATACACAGAAGTACTTGACCTGTTTGAGTCAAGTAGGCAAGACATTTGTGCCTCTTGGCAAACACATCCAGGTTTACTTTCTCATCACCAGTGTTGTTGATCAAGACAAGAATTTTTACCACCTGTTATAATGCCCAGCATGAATAGGATCGGCAGCTGACTTCTAAGGAGCACTTACTAAGTGCTGGTCACTCTCATTAATCTCTATTCATTATTTCACTTAACTATCCCTCAAAACTTTCAAAACAGCCACAATTATTATCCCCATCTTGCAGATGAGAAAAATGAGGCCCAGAACAGCTAACTAGGTTTCCCAGGGTCATATGCTGAGATTCAAGTCCAGCAACATGACTCCTGTCCTGCGCTGCTGGCCAATCCATTCTCACATTTCCAATGATGCCATCGCTGGTGCGTTCCTGTGCCCCGGGAGCAGCTTCCCCTTCTCAATGTCCCCGGCTTCCTCGCTGCTGTGCTCTAAGTGTCTCTCACAAACAGAAGAGTCCTGTGACTCACTGTGACATATTCAGAACTACAAAAAGACAGACACATTCATTTCTTCATCGTCCCATTTGCTGCATATGGGTCTCCTGGCTTTCCCCTCAACAGAAGCAGGAAGCACCTTCCTGTTCTGAACTTCTGAGTCTCTCTTCTTTCTTCCTTCCTCTTCTCTGGGAAGTAGGAAAAGATGGTCATGACACCACTTTCATAAGCCCAGAAAAGAAAAGGCCACTCATATAGTGAAAAGAAATGCCACTCTGCCACTTATATGTCCTCCTCGCCATCACTTGTCTCCCAGGAAGTAGGGGAATGGAACGATGTTTAAATGAGACACCTTCACACCTTTTCTCAATCTCGCAGCTCAAGACAACTCCAAGGTCAATTTTCTTCCAGGCTTAACTTAATAACTACTTGGAACAAGGAGAGGAGAGAAGAACAATCTATTTTCTTCCACACAGATAAGCAAGCACGAAGGTTCATGACTGATTTAACATTTTGTATTTGGGTGCTGCTCTCAGCATAAAGGTGATAGAAATGACTACAAATTTATGTGTGGACATAAATAGAGATGCCATTTTAAGGTGTGATGAGCAAAAATCCTTCAGCCTTGGACCAAAGTCATTTTTTAATGAAATATTGACTAATAATTCTTCACTAAAGTAAGTAAAAATGTATTTCAAGAGACAAGAAACCAAGCTTTGTCCAGCTTAAGCCATCCAGTTCCACAAGTATATTCCTCCCACAAAGAAGTGTTTATCACAGGCTTGCACACAGTTTGGAGACACATTAAGAATTATATTTGTTTTCTTCTTTTTTCTGTTATCCTGTTTCTTTTACATACTTTTTTTTAGTCATACACCTTTAGAGTCTATAATTTTTGAATTGTTTCTTACAAATACAAAGCCATTTCCATGTAAACTTAATTTGCTGTAATTCCAAAGTCTCTAGCAATATAAAAACAAATCAGTAACATAAATAAAGTAAAATCACTATAGGGAAGCCTGCCTAAGAAGCCAAACAATTCAGGTAAACCACGTTCCTGTGAGTTTGGGTGGGCAATCTTCCATTATACACACATGCATGCACGCATGGCTGAATTGTACATATATATGTATAAACACAAACGATATGCATCTCTCTTCTTAATGTCATATCTTCTGCCACACTGTGTTACAAGATGGCAATAAATTCAAGTTGGATTAAGAAGTTTTCCATATCAACCCCTGAGGACAGCTGATTATAGGTCTGACCTTTTGAGATTCTGTGTATTTCCCACTTAATCAGTGCTAGAATGAGTTTCTGCTAAGTGGGATCTATAGGATTCCTATGGGAAAAGTGAAGCCATTTAAAAAATAATGAGCCTCCCTTCCACCCCCTCTCTCTTTCCATTTCGAGCTCTATTAGGCCATGATAATAGTCTTCATCTAGGCTACACAAAAGCATAGCATAAGCGTATACTGTTTGCACTATGCAGGCAAGAAATGTGCTCAGAAAGATTTGGGGGAGTTCAGAACGTAAGTGACACTTTACAACAAGATAAAAAAAAAAAAAGTGTTACTTGCCGTTTTACTGATGACAAAAAAAAAAAAAGTTGCAAAAAAGTCCTCTGGGGCTTTTAAGCTTCAGTATCTCAGATTTTGACAGTGTAATTGGTTCCCTGTTGCCTGAGCAATCGTATAGAATTGGAACTATCTCCATTTTGTCTTGTTACAGTAACACACTTGATAGTTTAGGTATGATCTCACAAATACTCCAGTTTGGTCACCAGTTCATTTCTCAAAACCCACAATGTGGTGTGCGTGTGTGTGTGTGTGTGTGTGTGTGTGTGTCTTACACTCCCCTAATCCCATTCCCTAATACCCCTAATTTCCTTCCCCAACCTTCTGTGAAACTGAACAGCATAATAGATGTAATTAGACCTTCCGTAATAGGACCGAATGGAGCAAGCAATGAGACTCCTTCTAGGGAAGCAATCAGTGCATTAGGTCCCCAGGACTGAAACCACTTTTAACAAGGTTTGGGGCTTAGGGAATGTCAGTCTAGGCTTCTATTGCTTCCCCAAGAGGAAGCTCTACCCTGAATGCAAATCTTCATTTACCATTTCTACAAAAGGAAGGAAAAGAACATTAGCTACCTTACTGCACACATAATAAAGCAAACTGGGCTGTTAATATTTTTTTTATTAGCAGTAAATCAACTGTTCACAAGTGCTCTAAACTATAAATGTGTATTTCATCAATATTTTAAAACCATTCCCTATGTTTTCATCACAAACTGTTGGAAGAAGATAATACCAAATTGTGTCAAACAAAGGAAGCCTTTATGTTTTCAGAAGCATGCTGAACTCTTTCTATAAGGGAGTAAGATTCAGTCAAATAATATTCCTGACACATACATTTAAATAGTCAGTTTCAGTAACTATAGATATATTTACAGACTCAACACAACCTATTTGATATTATTCTATTCCATGGTGCACTGAATTAAACTCCAGTGAAGAAAAATGTGCATCCTATTTATAGCATATAATGTACTTTACAAAGCCCCAAATGACAGGCTAGCCTAAAGAATAAAGTCCTTCATAACTGGCAACAAACCTTAAATTTTCTCATGTAAAATATATATGGTAAAATGCACCACTGGCCAACAGGATGAACGTCAATAACGATACTTAAAATTGTTTCAAATAATGGATTAGGTTAGATCTGAATATGTTTTTGGTAGCTCTGTTGTGGAAAACTTTCAAGATGCAGAGCTAAAACTGTCAAAAGTTACTTAAACAGCATGTAGAAACCTTGCGAACCTTATGCCAAGTAAAAGAAGCCAGGCACAAAGGACTACGTATTTTATTTTATGATTCCATTTATAGGAAATGTCCAAGATACCTATATCTATAAAGACAGAAAGTAGGTTAATGGTTGCCTAGGGTTTGGGGACGTGAGAGATTGAGGAGTAAGGCTAAAGAGCAGTTGTGCAGATGTTCTACAATTGATTGCAGTGATGGTTGCACAACTTTGAATATACTAAAAAGAAACCACTGAATTTTATGATCTAAATGAGTGAATTATATAGAATGTGAGTTGTATCTCAATACAATCAAGATATTAGGAGTGTCCTGGAAAATCATAAGAATTTAATACTACAATCCTTGATCCTATTCTTTTAGTCCTTATTTCTTTTCTTCTATTAGACTCATCCAATTAACATATATATACACAAATATATACGAATACATATATATGAATATATATATAAATATATATATATAAATATATATATAAATAAAAAAATATATATATATTTATATATATATATGGGCTACCTTTTTATTAATGACACGAATTCAACTGTGAGACATTATTTTGGGCAAATTCCAAGTAGTTTTCATTTTACAAATATGTAAAGGGAGAGCTTGTTATACTACAGATTTGGGGATAACCTCAATACAAAATGTAGATGTGACTCTGTACAGAGGTAATGGTCAAATGGAGATACTGAGAAGACAGCAAGAAGTTTGCATATCACATCAAGGAAATATTGAAGTAACTCAGGAGGGATATTAAGCTCAGTTTGTGGAGAATAGAAAGATTCTTAGATGGTGCAATATCTCAGCTAAATTCCAAGGGATAAAATATAAATGAGGTAAAAAAAAATGGCAAGGAAAGTACTCAAGCAGTGGGATGATCAGATATTAAGACTGAAGGTGGTACAGAGCGTAGCACTGGTAGCACTATGCAACGTTCGGTATAAGTCAAGTCTAGAAGACAAGAAAGAGTGCAGTCAGACAAGGTAACTGAAAGGTAAACAATCTAGATAATAAAAGTTCTTATAAGACCTGGAAAGAAGGTTGGAAACAGAAATCCAGTGAAGAGTTTTAAGCAGTGTAATGACATGATATGTTTTGTATTAAAGAAATACTACTCTGCCAACATTGTGAAGAATGAGTTGGAAGACTGCAATATAGGAGGCCAGTGAGACCAGCTTGGAAGATACTGTAAAATCCATATAGAGCTAATGAGGATCTGGGTAGAAAATGGCCACAGAGTTAAAAAGAAAAGCAAATGAATTTGAAAGTAATTTAGGACACTGAATCTTTGAACTGATTGAATGGAGAGTGAACATGGAGAGGAAGTTATTAAGAACAACCCCCAGGGGGAAAGAGAGAGAGAGAGAGAGAGAGAGAGAGAGAGAGAGAGAAACCATAAGAGACCCTTAACAATAGAGAACAAACTGAGACTTGATGGCAGGCAGGTGGGCTGGGGATGGGCTAAATTTGTGATGGGTATTAGGGAGGGCATTGTCCTATTGAGCACTGGGTGTTATATCTGTAATGAATCACTACTCCTGAAACCAATATTACACTATATTTTAACTAACTACAATTTGAATAAAAGTTCAAAAAATAAAAAGAATAATAACCACATTGCGGGTTTATGCCCTCATATTTTTTTAAATTAATAGGCTGCATTTTTAAGAAGTGTTAAAGTTACAGAACAAAAAACAGAGTTTCCATATGCCCCCGATCACAATTTCCTCTATTATTAATGTAGTCCATTAATATGACGTTTGTTATAGTTAATTCATAATATAAATCCATTATTTCAGTTCTTAAAGTGCATGGTTTACATTAAGGTTCACCTTTGTACAGTTTCATGGGTTTTGCAAATTGCATAATGTCATGTATCCACCATTACAGTTTCATACAGAAGAGTTCTACTACGCTAAAAGTCACCCTATCCTCTCTATTCTGTTTCACTGATCCATTTGTCTATTCTTTCACTAATACCACACTATATTAATTATTGTAGCTTTACATTAACCCTTGAAGTTGGTTGGTGTCAGTCCTCTGACTTCGTTCTTCTTCATTAGCATTGTGTTGTCCACTCTGAGTCCTTTGATTTTCCATATGAACTTTAGAATCAGTTTATTAATATCCACAAAAGAACTTCTTGAAATTTTAAGTGGGATTGTATTGAATCTACAGATCAAGTTTGAAAGAATTGATAAGTTAACAATATTGAATATTCCTATTCATAAATATAGGCTGTCTCTCTACTTATTTAGATCTTCTTTGGTTTCTTTCATCAGAGTTTTGTAACTTTTTTTTGTATAGTTCCTTGTGTATTTTGTTAGCTTTGTATCTAATTATTTCATAATTTTTGGTCCTAATGTAAATGAGATCATGTTCTTAAATTTCAAATTCGAATTGTTCATTGCTGGTATAAGCAATTGACTTTTCTATACTAATCTTGTATCATGTAAACTTCTATAAATGCTTAGTAGTTCCAGAAGAATTTTTGTTGATTCTTTGGTATTTATACATAGAGAGTCACATTGTTTATTTAAAAAAGACCATTGTATTTGTTCCTTCTCAACCCATATACTTTTATTTCCTTTTCTTGTCTAAATGAATTAGCTAGGATTTTTAACAGACTGTTGAAAGGCAGTGTTGAGAGGGAATTTCTTTCCATCATTTCAGATCTTTAGGACAAAGCGTCTTGTTTTTCACCATTAAGTATGCTGTTAGATTAGGTTTTTTGTATGTTTTCTTTGTCAAGTTTAGGAAGCTCCCTTATATTCCAAGTTTGTTGAGACTCTTTATCTTGAATGGATTTTGAATTTCGCGAAATGCTTTTTCTGCATCTATTGACAGGACAGATGCTGTTTCTTCAACTTGATGTGAAAAATTGAATGACTTGATTTTCAAATGTTGAGTCAGCCTGGCCTACCTGGAATAAATCCCACTTGGTCATAAGCATATAATTATTTTATACGTTGATAGATTTACATGGTTAACCTTTTGTTGAGGATTTTTTTCATTTATATTCGTGAGAGCTACTAGTCTATAGTTTTCCTTTCTTCCAATGTCTTTTCTGGTTTTGGTCCTCATTTCTAAGCTAGAAATGTAGAGGACAGCTCGAAATATATGTAGAAAGAGAAGTGTGTATGTGTGTGTGTTTCCATGTGAATTCTCACTGGTTTTCTCTATTCTGTTTTCTCGCAGTATGTACTGACTGAAACTGGATTCTCTCCTAGTTCTGCAGCCTCTTCTTCTGAAATTAGAAAATTAGAGCCACTAAGAACCTTGGCTCACAAATCTTGACACTCACCACAGACATAGATTTCTGGAGGAGTCTGTTTTCTTGAAACAGATCTGAGAAACAGATCTGGAAACAGACCTTTCTTATTCTAGTCTTCCCATGGATGAATGATCCATATACACACATGCTTTACACAAACACGTATATGACTGTCTATCTAACGGAACTTTCTGCTCACATGTAAATTTTCCTGAGACTGCCCTCTCCTAATCTTTGATGAATTTACCAAGAGGACTTGATACTGTATATGTTATTCCCCCCTTTCTTGTAAGTCATTCTTTATTGCTGTCTAGAAGGATAACTACATCAGTTAAAGGTACAAAAAGTAACATTGGATCATTAAAAACAAGTAATGTTCCTTGGCTGCCTATTTGTCTTTTATCTCCTTATCTGTACATAAATAATTTCAGAAAGCTGGAGTATTTTTGTCCTTTAATTGCCTCAAACAAGTCATTTTCGTATATGTTGATGCTGAGGAATAGAAACTACAAAATATGACATACATAATAAAGAATGAGAATTATTCTGCCTCTGGAATAAAACAGTGGTACCAAATTATATGTGCTCGCAGAACATAAATGAATACCATTAGACCTCTGTTTGGTCAAGGTCATCAAAGATTGGTGGGAGAACTGACAATGCAGGGCACAAATTTTATATCCTGAATCTCATTTTATAATCAGATTTTAAAAAACTGTGGAGTACCACAGAAATAAATCAAATCCAACACACACAAATAAATCACAACTCATAAAACATGCACAGTAATGAAAAGAAAACAACATTCACTGGGAGAAGAAAAAACAGACAAAAATGATCCAAACAAATCTTTTATAAAAGCAGATGATTAGAATTAACATCTCAATTCAAATCACATGAAAACTTAACAATGATGTTTCTTTTATGCCCATTATGTACATTGTCATTGTATTTGGTTATTGTTCATGTAGCCTAGAAAGATTTCAATCATGGCCAATTGTTATAGCCTCTAAAATGTGAAGAGGTGAATGGAGTAAGAAGAGACTTAAATAATCTCAGTGTTTTTTTTCCAGAGAGCTTTAAGAGTAGATGTGCCCATCAAGAGGTTTAAGATGCTAGACAAATAGGATTTGGACAATAATAGCCCTCTGTGTTATCTATTACATTTTCTTTTAAAGGGTTTCCCCCCCTTTCTACTTCTCTCTCTCTCTTATTTTTAATAACCTCTTAGGATTTCATCAGTTAAAATCTATTTCTTTTTCTTTTCATACACATTGTCTCATAGTTTACTCTTGCAGCATTGATTTATAATCCTCGACTGCTATGACAAAGAACATTAACACATTAGTAAAATATCCCTTCTGCTTTCTAAAAGCATCAAAAAATTTCCTTTTAAATGAACTTAAGAAAACAATGGTGTCTGTTAATAAACCAACCACCTTACCTATTTCTTCTAAGAGATATGATACATATGCTCCCAGATCCCGAGTCACATATCAACAGAGGAGAATCCCAGCAATCCAATTCCAAATATCAGGGACTGAGACAAAGATTGGTTCAGTTGGGTCAAATGCCAGTTCTAACTTGGACTAGAGGAATGATTCTGTCTAGCATGTACATGGGTTCATGGTCCTACCACTGTGTGTCATATGTGTTTGACATTGAAGGAGTTGATATAGAAAGACATGATTGTGGGTCTCAAAGTTGCGGCTGGCAGAAGAGATCCCCACATATAACCTGAAAAATATAAACTTTCTCACTAACATCCATCTTACCAAAGTATTTAGATGACCATAAATCCTTTGGTAAACACTTATTCTGTACTGGGTTTTTTCTATGAAGATAAGAAAATAAATACATTTATAGCTTAAGTCTCTATTATGTTTAGAAAATAATTAAATATCAACTCATTACCAGAACTGCCAACTATCACAGAGCCACTCACAGAATATAGTCTCACTATTTGTTAAATTAAAATAAAATTCTGGTAGGAAATTCTTTGTCTTCTTTCAATGTACCAAATTAATTCAGAAAAAAAGAATCATTAAGGAACCATTCTCTTGGCATAATACTCTCTAAGTCCATCCATGTTGTCATAAATGACACAATCTCATCCTTTTTATCTTCCTTAGACTGAAAAAGATAAATAACATATGATTTCACTCATATGTGGAATCTAAAAAAAAGAAAACCATCAAATGAATGAATAAACAAAAAGCAGAATCAGACTTATAAATAGAATAAACTTATGGCTGCCAGAGGGGTGGAGGGATAAGCAAAATGGGTGAAACGGAGTGGGAGATACAAGCTTCCAGCTATGGAGTAAGAAGGCACAGCATAGGGAATATAGTCAATGATATTGTAATAGCAGTGTATGGTGACCAATGGTAGCTACACTTGCGGTAAGCATAGCATAAGTATAAGCTTGTTGAATCACTATGTTGTACACCTGAAACTAATGCAATGTTGTGTATCAACTATACTCAAAAAGAAAAAAAAAAACCTTAAAAAAAAAAGAAAAAGAACTTCTTGTGGAGTTGTTGAACAGTACCCAGAATCATGATATAAATTCTAGACTCAGGGCACCTGGGTGGCTCAGTCAGTTAAGCATCTGACTTGGGCTCAGGTCATGATCTCTAGGTTCGTGAGTTGAAGCCCAGCACTGGGCTCTCTGCTGTCAGTGTGGAGCCCACCTCTGATCCTGTCTCCCTCTCTCTCTGCCCCTCCTCTGCTCATGCTCCTTCTCTTTCTCTCTCTCTCTCTCGATAAATAAACATGTAAAAAAATAATAAATAAATAAATTCTAGACTCACGACTTGTCATTTAGAAGGTCTTAATACTATTCAGATTGTATTTCAAAAAATACAGTAAGTTTTTTATCATTTAGGAAATATATCAATTTTTTTTGGAAATATATCAATTTTTAAAAACATGTTTAACTTTTGACTCCTTCTTAAAATGTTGAAAGAGAAACATTCCTACCATTATAATAAAAAAGTTTAATAATCTGAAAATTTGAAATGTCCACTGAAACCATGAGAAAGGTGGGGTTGTAGGCAAGCAATTAACTTGAAACCCAAGGGAAGAGGAAAGTCTGCAGGGAAAGAAAGGAAATAAACACTTGTTTGGCTGTGGTACATGTACACCATGTAAGCTACTAATTGGAAAATAATCGAGAGCAAGGAGGTAGGTAATCTCTGAGAGACAGCAAAACTGGGGTGCAGTAGGTAACTATTGCAACAACAAAACCCAAAACTAACTCAAATCTTAACTAGATTAACTCACAGTTTAAAAAAATGAATGGGTGAGTTGGTTGAGTGTTCAACTTCTGCTCAGGTCATGATCTTGTGGTCCGTGAGTTTAAGCCCCATGGCGGGGGGCGGGGGGGGGGGAGGGGGGGCTCTGGAACCTGCTTCGGATTCTGTGTCTCCCTCTCTCTCTGCCCCTCCCCTGCTTGCACTCTCTCTTTCTCAAAAATAAATAAACATTAAAAAATTATTTTAAATTTAAAAAGATATGCCCTTTTCTAGCCATAAGTACTAATTATTTCAGTTTCTACTGTCTTACAACAAATGTTCAGCTTTCTACCAAATATTACAAAGAATCAAGGGAAAAAATTAAACACAATGTCAAGAGACAAAGCAATATATAAAACCAGACTCAGATATGATCCCAATGTTTGAACTATTGGACAAGGAATTTAAAATATCTATGATTAATATGTTAAGAGATCTAAAAATAATATGATAGAATGGAATAAAAAGAATGGAAATGGAACTCATAGCAGCAAACATAAATAATGCCATCCAGTAGACTCATTACTATGTTTCACAAAGTCAAGGAAATAATTAGTGAATTTGAAAATATGTCAATAGAAATCATCCACATTAAAACACAAAGAGTATGGGATGACTGGGTGGCTCAGTCAGTTAAGCATCCAACTTCAGCTCAGGTCATGATCTCGCAGTTTGTGAGGCTCTGTGCTGATGGCTCAGGATTCTGTGTCTCCCTCTCTCTCTGCCCCTCCCATGCTCATGTACTGTCTCTCTCTATCTCTCAATAATAAATAAATGTTAAAAAATAAACAAATAAATAAAACATAAAGAGTAAAAAAAAAGTGGAAAAAAAACACAGTATGTAAGAGCTGTAGAACAATATACACTGTTCTAATACCCATGTTACTAGAATTGCAAAAGAAGTGATGGGGGGATAGATAAAATTATTTGAAGACATGATGGTTGTGAATTTTCCAAAATTAATCAACATACTAACCACAGTTCCCAGACCTCAGAAAATAATTACACACACACACACACACACACACACACACACACACACACACCAATATAACATCAAAGTAGACTTTGATAATAAATATTACTATGAATAGAAAAGAGTATTACATAATGATAACAGTTTCAACTCATCAGAAAGGCATAACCACTCTAAATATGCACACATATAACACCAGGACTTTAAAATACATAGAGCAAAAATTTCTAAAACTGGAAAAAAGGAGGAGAGAAAGCCACAATTATTGTTGAAGACTTCGACATCCTTCTCAGTAATCAAGAAATACACAGAAAATCAATTAGGATATAGAGGAACTGAACAATATAACAACCAATTTGGCTTCTCAGTTCTCTATTCTTTTTTTCAACCTTAGTAGATACAAAACAACTATAATCCTGCATATTATGCCTGCCCTACCTACAGTCTTGGGGGTCACTGACACCGCCCTAGGGACCCATAATCCAGTCAGAAAATGCATATCATTAATACCAACCAGGAAATATCCAAAATCCCCTCTAAACACATGTGACAAACTGCCAATCCTTTGGATGCCCTCAGTAAGGGGTAATGCTTCCTAGTGACCTCAGTTGCTGATAATTGCCAAGCCTTAGCCTATCTACTTCCAGCCAGGGAGGGTATCTGAGCCCTTAAAGTACCTCTGGCTACATGTGGATAGGCATTATGGGAAAAGATGTTCAAATAACCCCCAAAATAAAACAAGGTAAGTTTGTTAATAATACCACTCAATTTTGTGAGTAAATACTCCAGACACCTACTAACATTTTTTTCTTGGCTCTCAACAACTGCCTAAGATGTTTGGATACACATGTCTATCCAAGGGCTCCTTGTTTTCATTGTAGTTTGCCACATAGGCATATGGCTTCCAAAATTATGCTTAAACAAATTCAAATTCAATAAATGAGACACAATACATTTTCATCATCAATCAAACATTGGAGTGAATTGTAATAGATATCTGACTCTATTTTTGGTCTTTGATGACTGACACCTTTCAAGCCACATACCTTCCCTTCCCCTTTTGCCTCTTATTTGGGCAAACTAATAAAGAAAATCAGTCAGTCCCCTTGGTGCCCATAGAAAGTTCAAAGTACATAAACATGGGACATGAAGAAACCCTCACCCCAGATCCACACCCTACCTAGAGTCAAAACCAAGCAATCACACCACAACACCCCCCCGCAAAATTCTTGCCATTATGAACCAAACTGCATGTGACCTACTCTTCCATGAATTCCTTTTGAGAATGATAAATTTTCTTCCAAATTCTTTTGGTGTGTGTGGCATCATCAGCCTCAGCATCCAGCCCACAAATTGGAAGGGGTCTCTCTTCTTTCTGTGGGGTGGCTATCATGGAATTAAACTAGAAATAAAATTATAGAAAGATATCTAGAAAATCTCTATTTACTTAAAAAATTAACACCATATTTCTCAATAATCATTGTTTCAAAAATCACAAGGGAAGTCAGAAAATATTTTGAATTAAATGAAAGTGAAGACATCAACAATTTGATGATACAGCTAAAGCAGTTCTTAGAGGGAAGTTTACAACATTTAATGATTACAGTAGGAAAGGGAATATATCTCAAATGGATAATTTAAGCTTCCTCCTTAAAAAAAAACTAAAAACAGAAGGACAAATTACCAAAAGCAAAGAGAAGAAAAGATAATAAAAATAAAAGTAGAAATCAATGAAATTGAGAACAGAAAAAAGAGAAGCAATCAAACAGAAGGTTGGCTCTGTGAAAAGTTCAATAAAATTGATACATTTCTCACCAGACTGCCCAAGAAAAAGAGAGAAAATACAAATTACAAATATCAAGAATAAATGAAGAGACATCACTACAGACCCTAGAGATATTAAAGGACATTAAAGGACAGAGGAATATTATCAGCAATCTAGGGCCATAAATTCAACGACCTAAATGAAATAAACAAATTTTTTAAAGGACTAAACCACCAAATCTCACTCAAGGAGAAATTTAGACGATACTCAAAAATCTACACTATTATTGTGGAAATTTCAGTAAAAGGAGAGTGCTCAATTACATGACAGAAATCTCTTATTCATAGAAGTTTTCATAGACTTAATATTATTTTGAAGTAGGTGATTATTCTCCTGAATATGACTATCAAGTCAGGAAGGTAACATTAGGAAGCCCACAATGTCTTCTATTCAATAAAATTTTTGTACCCCTTTTTAAAGTCATTTTTTCTATATCCCATAAAGGTAAGAAATTTTGGGATATAATTACTACTATAAGCTATGCATAAATTTCCCTCTTGAATGTTGTGTTTTCATTTTGTTTCCAAACCTGCTTTTTCAAAACTGATTTAATATTTTTTACAAACTAGAAGCACTATCAACAGTAGCCAAAGTATGGAAAGAGCCCAAATGTCCATCGATGGATGAATGGATAAAGAAAATGTGGTGTATATATATATATATATATATATATATATATATATATATATACACACACATATATATATATACACACACACACACACACAATGGAGTATTACTCGGCAATCAAAAAGAATGAAATCTTGCCATTTACAACCACGTGGATGGAACTAGAGGGTATTATCCTAAGTAAAATTAGTCAGAGAAAGACAAAAATCATATGACTTCACTCATATGAGGACTTTAAGAGACAAAACAGATGAACAGAAGGGAAGGGAAACAAAAATAATATAAAAACAGGGAGGGGCACAAAACAGAAGAGACTCATAAATATGGAGAACAAACTAAGGGTTGCTGGAGGGATTGTGGGAAGGGGGATGGGCTAAATGGGTAAGGGGCATTAAGGAATCTACTCCTGAAATCATTGTTTCACTATATGGTAACTAATTTGGATATAAATTTAAAAAAATAAAAAATAAATTAAAAAAAAAAACAAACTAGAAGCCCACTGGCTATTTTTAGTGTCACAGAAGTTTGAAAAATTCCACCCCGATATGTCTAGGTGTGGATTTATCCTGCGTTTTGTTTGCCTGAAAAATGAAGGGGCACTTGGGTGGCTCAGTTGGTTGAATTCTAAACTCTCAGTTTCGGCTCAGGTCATGATCTCGCGGTATGTGAGTTCGAGCCCCACATCAGGCTCTGTACTATCATTGCAGAGTCTGCTTGGGATTCTCTCTTTCCCCCTATCTCTCTGGCCCTCCCCCACTTGTAATCTCTCTCTCTCTCTCTCTCTCTCTCAAAATAAATAAACTTTAAATAAATAAATAAATAATCTTAATGTTCTCAGTGATATCTTTCATTTGATGAAAAAAATTTATTTTATAATTTCAATATCGCACTTCAGTTGTGTAGATTTATTCTTACCTATGAAAATTTTCATTAGTTATTAGATGGTGTTCTGCCTGGTCTTTCAGGATAATAATCTTTTTGTCTCCAGTCAAGAATGAGTAATGATGAATGAGAAATTTTCTGCAGCACATATTCTGCTATTCCATTGCATTTTTAATTCCTATGGTATGCATTTTAAGTAATTTGTAGACAGTTCAAGGATTCTTTCTTCAATAGAAACAATTTGAAATCTTGGGACTATAGCGTGGGTAAAATGTTTGTATAATATGTTAACAGTTCGATAGAGGGAAATATCACCATGGCTAACCTTGGTAGATCTTTTGCTTTGCTTTGTTTTTTTGTTTATGTTTGTTAATTTTTGTTTTTAAATCCAGATAATTTCTCCAGGAGCTGTTAGAATTATTTACTATTTAAATGACAGACTATTATATAGTTAACGTATAAATTAATTCTGGGTTTTGGTATTTTGCAATGGAAGTTATCTTGATATTGAGACCTAAGACATATTCTAAACAGGTCATGAAGTCTAATTAACCTTTTATCACATTCAACTACTTTAAGTTACATGAACTTGACTCTGTCCTCTAAATATAACAATACAATTTTGGCATCTCATTAATAAACATGACAGCATTTATTAACACTGCCATGTAACTAAAGTAAAACTTCATCAATTCAAATCTCAAGGAACCAGAAGTAATCAAGCTAGAACTAAACAGGAACAAATTATCTGACATCATATTTTAGTGGCAGGAGAGCTGAGAAGCTAAACAACTTGCTGTTTCTGTCAAACAATCTTGATTACTTGTCAGTGTGGAAGAAGTCAGTAGAGTATGGAATGAAAGGTTAATTTACTTGCACTCACATAACCTCTCCCTCTCTTCTTATTGACAAATAACCAAGGTCATTAATTGAAGTTTGCAAATCAATTTCTATGAATTCATGGCTCAGAGAATCTTGTACTTTAAATTACAAATATAATAGCATTTGAGGTTTTCTATGCCAAAACATTCTATTTTAGATTACTTACTATTATTTTTATCTGGCAACAAATTTATTAAATATTTACGGATGAAAAAGTATACATTTTTGTTAGTCTTTCATCAGAATTCTAAAAGAAATGCTTACTCATTTGCTCTTCATTCATTCTTCACAAAATTTCCTCCCTTCCTCCATCCCTCCCTCCTCCCTCCCTTCCTTCCTTTATAAATAAGATGTATTGAAACATTTTTAGGTGCAACATAAGACATATACCACTCTTTTCTTCGATGTGTAATAATGTAGCTTCACTGGAAAGCTAACACATGATCTCATCATCTGTATCAGGTGGGCATTCAAGTGAGTATTTAGGCAATACTAATTAAAGGAAAGCAGCTCGGGGCACCTGGGTGGCTCAGTTCAACTTAGGCTCAGGTCATGATCTCATGGTTGGTGAGTTTGAGCCCCACATCAGGCTCACTACTATCAGCCTGTCAGCACAAAGCTCACTTCAGATCCTCTGTCTCTCGCTCTATGCCCCTACCCCGCTTGCACTCTTCCAAAACATAAACAAATACTAAGAAAAGAAAAGCAGCTAGTGTTTATTTACTACACTGTGTACACGTTATTACCTTTAAATCTTAAAATCCTTTAAAGAAGGTACTTTTATCTTTACATTACAGGAATATAAGGCTCACAGAAAGATCACATGGTTAGTGTTAAATGCCAGAAGTTTCACCCACTTCCTTTTGAATCCAAAGTCAGAGCTCTAAATTCCACACACCATTGCTATTTATAGGAACAGAGTGAAAAAGAACGTCAGATATCTTTTCTCCAACTTGGATATCACTTTATGGTTTCTCATATTCTACACACTGAGTATATTATGAAACAAAAACTCCTTCCTTCCTTCCTTCCTTCTTTCCTTGATTCCTTCTTTCTTTCCTTCCTTCTTATGTAACAGTGTTTATTTTCTGTATTTTGATGCTGTGACATTCTGGGGCCTCACTGACTCTGGAAGGAGTCAGCTGATTGCACGGTTAACCAATTCCTAGAGACAATAAACAACTCATCTAGAGCATGCCTTTCAAATGCAAACCAACCAGTCCTTGGCCTATACTTCCAACAGAGTCTTCTATCAGGCTCTCAATATTCCCAGGTCCACTATCTACTTTCCCTTATCATCCCTGGACCAGGTACCAGACAACCATGAACAGTCCCTGTGGCCCAGAGGCCACTGAAAGTATTCAAACTAACCAATCGTAACCCTGTTTACCCTGCCTCAACTGTTCCTTCCCAAAGAAACCGCAGTGAAGGCCCATAGTTTCCCCCTTGCTCTGCCTCCTCACCTACCCAGTGCTTCCCTGTGTGGCTCTCCAGTGGTGTGGCTTGCCCCCTCCTCCTGGGATTCATGAGCAACAAACTATCTTTTCAATGGCAGTAGTCTTAGTTGTTGGCCTTACCATAGCTGAATAATAATAAGACCCTATTAAAACTCATTCTTTCTGTCACTGTCTTTCTTTCCCTCTTTGTTCTTTCTCTCCTCCCTTCTCTCTTTCCTGTGTAGAAACCAGTAAGTATTTAAATGAACTACTATCAAAGTAGCAAAGTGTTGTACTGTCTTGGCTGCACTATATAAAATGAATTTTAGTAAAACGAGTACTATGAATTTTCAATGGACATATGTTCTTTCATATATAATAATCTTGAGTGTGAAGAAATACTTCTAAAATCTGCCTTGAGTTATCTAAACTTTAGATGAGTGGGTCAGTCTTTAAATATCAGTTATGTTTTTAGAAATAAGGGAAAATTATTCACCAGAGCTCTTAAACAACAGCATATGTTCTTTCCTTCTTATTAACTATAGACAAATACCAAGTTTAAATGTAAACTTTGTTTGGCTGCTAAGACAAAATATGGGTACAAATTTTTGAAATGGTGCCAACCTCACTCTACCCTTGATTTAGAAAATATTTGATTTTGCTGAAATCAAAGAACCAAATGAATTGATTTTAAAATCCTTTTCTCAGCACCTTAAGAAAAGCCATTTCTAAATTAGATTTTTTTTTCTTGCCAATTGCAGGGAATGCTTGTGAACTTCATTTTATTTGGATGGCATATTTTTTAAATGTATGTTTTGGATTTTTTGTGTTTATTTTTTTTTTGTTTGTTTTCCTGAATTCTGTTTTCACTTAAGTTTTGGACCAAATCTGAGTTTCATTCTTAACTTTAAGTTTTCTAAGTTGTCCTCACTTATATACTAGTACGTATTTTTCAAGCTCCTGTGTGCTTGTGATCCACTTTCCCATGCATTCCTTTTCTTGTGGAGGTGATACTCTCTCAAATCCACTTGTTCTCTCTTTTATTCATCTATCAGAAAATTTTCTGGGCACTCATCATTTGCCAGTAATAATGGGAGGCCCCAGGGATATAAGGATAACAAAGGATGTTCTGTAGGAGATGAGAGGAAGAATAGAAAGTCAATAATTAATTAAGGCAAAAGGTGAAAATGGTTGTAATGAAAGTAAGTAGTAAATGTGTGAGATCAGTGAACTCAGGAATGGGATTAGGTAGATTTTCAAAGAGGTGCTGCTGATAGAGTGAGGTGTTATAGGACCAAAATTCATTTTCCAAGGAGACAAGGGGGAGGACAGCATCTATGACAAAGTTACCAGAATTCTCCATTGCAGCAGTTTATTTTGAAAGGTGCAAAGCAGCGATGGTGGAATATAAGTGCAGAGAGGTTAGAATGCTGTTAATACTAAATTTATCCTCTTCCCACATCTATTTTTCAACTTTCTCTGACCTGTCCTGAACTCTGAAAAGTTGCCTCTGTGGACTTTTTTCTAGACTCCTTTAGCATCTTGGCTTCTATTTGGGTTCACAAGAGTTGGGACTGGCAGGAGACAGGAGTGTGGAAGGGGAGAGTACAGGTGCATCGTTTCTCCCTCCCTCCCCAATTCAGTGCAGATGCTCTGACAGAAGCGATATCCCTTCACGATGGTAGTTTCTTCCTTGGTGGTTCCATCTTCCAATTCTCACTGGGCTCCAGTAATTTCCCTCCTCCCTTGTCTCCTTGGTCCTAGTGATGGCAATTGAATTTCCACTATTTCTACTTCCAAATTTAATTACAATTGACCTTTAGAAGACCAATTATTTTTTTTAAATCTTGTTTTAAGATTTAAGATTTATTTAAGATTCAATATAATCTTGGCTTTTTAGTGTATTTCTAAGAACAAAAACAAAAAGAGGAAAATTGATAATGGGAGGTAAGCAAAAGGAAATTTTTAAATCCCTGAATTTCACACGTGATTTCTGGATTTTGGGGTCAACTCTGGCTATGAACTAAGGCAAAAGAGAGGTTGATTTTCTTTTTTTAATCAGAACTAAATACAAAGTCTAGTAGAAACATTCACAGAGATACAGATGGTTGGGTCTCTAGGTAGAGGATATTGTCAACATAGAAACAAAGACAGCAAGAAAACATAAGCAGCGACTTTCTGAGAGAAATTATTCTAGCTGTCTCCTTTTTCCTTCCTTATTTGACCTTGGGATAAGAACTGCCTAACCTGTTCACATAGGTCAAGAAACAGCAAAGCCATCCAGAATTATTTGAAAACAAGATTAATTTCAGAAGAATATTAAAAACTAGCTGGGATGAAAAAATATAATACAGACCAGGCTATTGGTGCCCCATTATCTTCTCAAACCTCCTTCCACAAACTTCATTTCTTAGAGGAAAATATATTTGGGTCATAAGGTGGGTAAAGTGAACAGTGTATAGCAAGCAGCCAAGAGTACAACATCATAAACTACACTCCCTTAGATGCACCCTCAAATTTGCTCCCTAACTTCACTTACATGTAAGGACCCAGGGCTTTTGCTTGGCCCCAAATACATAACACCAGCCAAGGTAATCATAACTGATAATAATTGATAATGACTGAAGATTAAAATAAAAATAACTTGTGAAATGAAAAATCCCAAGGGTCCATGAGCTTCTGTGTATGCATAGTGTATATCTGTAAAATAAACATCTATGAGACCCAAGCATTGTGAAAGAAATAACAACTGAGTAATCTACACCAGAGAAAGCAGAATTAATGGACCAGACAGAATAATAACATCACTTAAGCATAATAATTGCTTTTACAGAGATAAAGGGTGGAAATATAAAACAAATCAGAAAGCAGTTGTAATTTTTTTTAAAAGAACAAAGTGGAACTACTAGATATGAAAAATATGTGTAATTGTTGAAATAAAGAACTCAGTGAAGGTATTGACTAGAAGAATGTTTCCAGCTAGAAAATGCGCTATTGACTGATATGTCAAAAAACTCTTCCAAACTCATCTGGGATAAAGAGATGGAAATATTGAGTGAAAAATAAAAGATAGATAGGAATGAAGTACGTATTTTTATACATATTTTAAAAACCTTCCAGAGGAGCAGAAGAAGGAAATACAATTTTGGAAGTTTAAAAATATTTGAAAAAGGATGTCAGATAATTTTTCAGAATTAAAGTCATAAGACCTCCAACTGAAAGAGTTCATATGGGGCGTGTGGGTGGCTTAGTTGGTTAAGCATCTGACTCTTGATTTTGGCTCAGGTTATGATCTCACAGTTCGTGAGTTTGAGCCCCGTGTGGGGCTCTGTGTTGACAGCGTGGAGCCTGCTTGGGATTCTCTGTCTCCCTCTCTCTCTGCCCATCCCCTGCTTGTGTGTTCTCTTGTTCTCTCTCTCTCTCTCTCTCTCTCAAAATAAATAAATAAACTTAAAAAAGAAAGAGTTCATAAAATACCAAATAGGACAGGTTAACACACACACACACACACACACACACACACACACACACACACACAGAGTTTAGTAAAATTTAAAATAATGTCAAATAAAAGTAAAAAACTCTGAAAGCATCTAGAGAGCAAAAATATTGGACATACCAAAAGACTACAGTAAATGAAAAGGGCATAGAAAATTAGTTGCATACTGCTGACAATAAATAAAAAGATCTTTGACCCCACAATTTCATAGTTGCACTATCACTTAAAAGAAAAGTGAAGTATATCATCATATAAGTATGAATAATAAACTGAGAGAAAGAATTACATTAAATAGAATGCACGATACAAGATAGTGGAAATAATCTCTACCATAAAAGTAATGACAATTTAACTCATCAAATAAAGAAAAGTCTCACATTAGATAAAAACCAAAATTCAGGAATAAGTTGTCAACAAGAGAGAAATTTAAATCGAAGAGAGATTGACAAGATGGAAAAAGATATACGGGACATAATAAACTCAAATACAACAAGCAGAGTTTTACATTAGCAGAATGTACATGAAAGCAGAAAAACAACAAAACTGTTATAAAGAACAAGAAAAGTTTTATAATAATATTTCATATTTACTCACATACACAATCTCAGAGAGAGAGAATGACTATACTTCAGAGAAAATACACTTGGTTTATAGCATCCGTGTTACATTTACAAAAGTCATTAATAGAGTAATTCTCAGAAAAAGCATCAAAATAAATTCCAAAGGTTCAACATCATACAATGTTCTTTTTCTATAATGCTATGAAATTATAAACTGATTAAAAAAAAAGAACCTGTAACTACAAAAATCCATGTAGGGGCGCCTGGGTGGCTCAGTGTCTTAAGTGTTCAACTCTTGACTTCAGCTCAGATCATGATCTGATGGTTGTAAGATCGAGCCCCACGCTGGGCTCCGTGCTGTGAGATCCAGCCCTGCCTTGGGCTCAGCGCTGACAGCAAGAGCCTCTTTGGGATTCTCTCTTTCCCTCTCTCTGCCCCTCCCCAATTCATGCTCCTGCTCTCTCTCTCTCCCAAAATAAATAAGCATTAAAAAAAGAAAAAAAGAAAACATCATCCATATGCATGTGATTAAAACATTTCTTGAAAGGATACTATGATATTGTGATTTATAGTGATATAAATCACGATAATATATATGTGATTTATAGTAAGATATATAGATATATATGTATATATATGAAGATATGTATGAAGATATATCTACCTTTTATATATATACTTATATATTATATTATATATAATTATATATATTATATATTATATATATATTTATATATATTATATATATTTATTTTTATTTATTTATTTATTTATTTATTTCTGGCACAGAACTCCTAAAACCCTTGGAATTTCTTGGAATTTCTTAAGTGCTGAGAGCTACAAAAGGGTCTTTTTTATGCTAATAAGGCAACTGTGGGGCCACACCTAAGGATAGAGGCTGGGTGCCAGGAGAATCAACAATGTGATTAGGTTGGGACTTTTAGTCCCACTCCCAGACTGAGAGAGAGAGAGAGAGAGAGAGAGAGAGAGGTGTGTGTGTGGGGGGGGGAGGGGGTGGAGCAGAGATTGAGAGAGAAGAGGGACAGAAGGTTGAATCAATCACCAATAGCCAGTGGTTTAATCCATCATGCCTATGTAGAAGCCTTCATAGAAACCCAAAAAGATGGGGTTCAAGTTGAAAAGTAACAACTTGTGCACCTGAGTTACAATAAAAACAAATTTTTAATGATAAGTATTTGCACCCTTTAACAATATACTGACCTTTTACATATCCTTAAAAATCCTAAGTTTCGTTATTAAATCACCCCCTGAATGTTCTTCAGAGGGGAGCATTCACAGAGGTTGTGCAGACTATGTGACTCTGGCTTCTTCAGAACATCTCAGGGAGTAAGGGAGCACCAGTGTCCACTCTAGGCAACTCTAGGACTGAGGCAAGAAAGGCTCACCTGGAGCCCCACTAACCCTCTCTCCATCAGCCCGACCCTGCCAAAGGTCTCCCTGTTCCCCTTGTGCTCCAGGTTTGGCCATTAGGATTACAAGTTTGTTTTTTGTTTCTCTGAAATGTTTTATGATTCTCATAGATATAGATATAGATATAGATATAGATATAGATATAGATATAGATATAGATATAGATATATACATATATATACATATATACATATATATATACACATATATATATATTTAATGTCTATTTTTGAGAGAGAGGCAGAGCATGAATGGGGGAGGGGCAGAGAGAGAGAGAGACACACACCCACACAGAGAATCCAAAGCAGGCTCCAGGCCCCGATGCGGAGCTTAAACCCAAGAACCGTGAGATCATGACCTGAGCCAAAGTCGGACGCTTACCCAACTGAGCCACCCAGGTGCCCCTCTCCTATATCGACTTTTGATTATTTTTATTTGAAGATGGATATAAGGTTGAGAGTCATGACTTAGAGGAAGCCAAATTTTGATCCAAAAGAATTTATTAAGTTAAAAAAAGTTGAAAGTCTTACCAACATTTCTTCTGGGAAACACAAACTTTGTCTAGCAAATTGACTTTTAAAACAACCTTTTAAGGGGTGCCTGGGTGGCTCAGTCGATAGAACTTGTGAGTCTTGATCTCGAGGTTGTGGGTTTAAGCCCCACCTTGGATAGAGATTACTTAAAAACAAAATGTTTAAAAAAGTAAAAAATAAAATAACCTTTTCAATAATATTTTGTTTAGCTCCTAAAGCAAATCAAAAAGGAAAAAGTATATCTACTTTCTCATATTTTAATAAAACTTCTTGGGGATATATTTGGAGAGTACTTCATGTAGTAAAATAGTTACCTAGGGAAGCATCCTAATGTATGAAGATATAAATATCATTTCATTGAGTATAGGAAGAAGGAATTATGAGGGTTTATTCTGTTATAGTATTGATGTTTTGGATTATGGGAAAGTAGTAAATACAAGAATGAGATATATTAGTATTATGCAATACTAAAATTTGGCATTAAGATTAAAAATGATTAAAAATGATTAAAGTTGAAATGTATGTCTGGACCATGGCTCCAAAACCTAACCTTACATATGATTCAATGGAGGTCTTTTGCAAAATATTTTTTCTTAGGCCCTAGCCAGACCCAGCCATTGAGATAGAGTATACAAAATATTTATAAAGGTATCTCATTAGCAATGTTTTATTATGAGAATTATCAAACAAAAAGAAAAACTGAAGAAATGTACAGTGAATCCACATCACCTAGATTTCACAACTAACATGTTAGTATACTTGCTGTGTCATTCCTGTATCCCTCTAGCCATCCATCTTGTTTTTTTTAATGCACTTCAAAGTAAGTTTCAGACATTGGCATATCACCTCCCAAATACTTCAGCATGCATGTCATTAACTAGAATTCAATATTTGTTTATCGTTCTTTTTTATCTTTTCAGTGAAATTTAATATGCAGTACAACATGCAAATCTTAGATGTACTGCTCAGTGAATTTGGATAAAGGGCATCTTATGTTGTCATCACGCCAGAGGTGAGGGTAGTTTATCACTCAATGTTCTGTTCAAATAGTCTGTCACACAGACCTATTTCAGGCACAGAAACAAAAAGTACTCACAGCTTAATGAATGGTATAGAATGACTGTCCCAAAATGTATGTTTACTAACTATATAGAAATGACTGTTGAAATTCATCTCTCGTAAGGCAGATCACAAAGGTAGCTTAGCCAGTCCCAAACTGTCCCACTGGGAATTTTCCATTCTATGCAATTACAAATAGATATATGCAGAATAATCCCATAGATAAATATATAAATGCATTGTACCACTCATTGAATTATATTGCTCTACAATCTAATCTAGATTTTTTTTTTACTTAAATTAATCCATTACTTCCTGGGTCCTCAGAGATTATGTCACAAAGCACAGTGCATTGTCCCTAGTAGGCCTTTAATACATGAGGGTTGAGTCACTTGAAACTGAAAGTTTGGAATGGGGTCCTATTTCTATAATTCAGAGGGTCTTTCAGTGTCTTTAGTAGATATTGGATTCTACCAGATATTACTGTATTACTGTGCTTGCCTCATGAAAATTCAATTAGAATGCCTTGTTTACAATGAATAAGATGTTTCTTGTTGTTGACATATTATAAAATAAATAGCAATTGCAGTTAGAGGAGGGGATTCTTAGTTTTAGTATTTTGCTGGAAAACATTTACTCTCTCACAGTAGGCTGACCATCTGAAAACTGTTGTTTATTGCAGTGTTTACATTTTACCTCTAGATGGAAATCTGCAAGGAGCCCAAAACAGTGGCATGAGAAATTTAGTTGTCATGTACAAGGTGCTAACCAGCCTAGGGCTCCTGTTTCCAATGTCCTGCCCTTTGTTCCTGACCCTGGGAGCTAACAGAGCAACTGTTGTGTGCAATATTGTAATGAGTCAGTTTTCTCTTTACAGCTATGTAACCCCCAGCGGCTGTGAGGGAATTTGCCAACATTGCATGTGTGGAGAAGCAAACACACCTCCCCGAGTACAGAAATTTGGTAATTATGCGTTGTTGCACCCCATAGCATGGCTCATCTGTGAATCAACAGAGGATTTCATTCAACAGAGCTATCAACCTGGAAACTTTGAAAAATACCATATTTGTGTTAAGAAAATGTTCTAAAAAAGAGATTTGAGTAAAATACCTTGGTTAAAATTTAAGAGCAGATACACAGGCTTGATCATAATCAACTGTGAATTATTTAGGTAGATCTTCAATATGAATGATGATAAAAACATCAATTGCATTATGCTGTCAGTGAACAACAAAATAATAAAAGGGTTTATTTATTAAAACTAGATGAGAAATCTATATATCTGTTATATTCCTTTTTTGAATTTGGCTCAATGTTCTCATCAAATTATATAACATTTCATATTCTAACTTTTAAAATATTCATCTCTGGCAAAGAAAAAAAGGAAAGCATAATAAACATTCCTTTTTAAAAGGTTGCACTGAGCAAAATGTTCCAAAATAAGCCATAAATGAATTAGCTCAAGGGTGGAAAATTCAATTTAAATAATAAATTAGAAACATATCAGAAACTAGATTCTTATGTTTTAGGGTAGCTCTAAAAATGTATTTCTGCCCAAGCCTGTTAATGCTGCCAATGTTATTCAATCATATTTAAGTTAAACTGCAAATGAGTTACTAAGTATATATTTGATTTACATGCATTCCATATTTGTCAATTCTGATAAAATTAATAGCTAAAATGTTTCATTGATAACCATGCTAGTAGGTGAATCAGTATAACCACTTTAATAACTTAACTTCTATTTAAAACTACTATAATCAATCCTTGATGTAGAAATATTTCTGAATTACATATTTTAATAATAAGATGATAGGACCAGTTAATTGGAAAAACTTTACATAGTACTAGTATTTTTTTTTTTGTAAGATAATAAAAGCTTATAGGAAAAGGCTTAAATAAGCTATGGAGATAGCCTGTGTTCTCTGTTTTACCAAAATTCTTTGAAATGTTCTGAACAATGTTGACAATGTAAAGCTAATTATATGATAGTAACTGTGATTTTTGTTTTGCAAGTGGGGATAACTAAATGTCAAAAATGTAATGCCTGTGTTGCCCAAGTGACTGCAGGCTGACAGTCCAAATCATCCCAAAGCTGGTTGCTTTATACCTTTATACCATGTATATTCTTTAAAAACATGTCATCTCAAGGTAATTTTAGCACAAATTTCCTTCAACAGGATTAAAGTATGATTTAGTGTTCTTATGGTTTAGTGGCTTTCATAAGGATGTTGTCAAGGGTTTCCTATTTTGTTTGTTTTTGAAAAAGAGAGATCATGAATGGAGGCTTTAGCAGAAAATGACTCCCCATTTTTGAAAACGTACCCAGTCAGACATATTTTAAGTAATGGCTGCTAGGCAATTTTAAGAGGAAGATAATTCTTTCACTGTTCGACTTTATCATCAAAGAAAAAAGTTGTCCTGTTGGTAAGCACACACGACCCTTTACAACAAGGTTGAACTGAGCAGAGGCAGACAATTAGACAAGTAATAGATTCATAAATTGTGAATATACAATCTAGGACTTCAAAAGCAATTGCAGAAAATAGAAATAATGAGATAGATGTGCATACTGGACAATCCCAATAAAGCAACACTCTAAAAGTGCTAGGGATTAGTTTAGGATGGTCCTTTCTATCTGGGAAGGGAAAGGAAAGCCCAACTGAAACACTGTTCGGGTGGACTCTTGTGTGTAAATACCAGGGTCTATTAAGGCCCATGTTGGCGGTTAATAAAGCTTATGTTTCTAAGGTACATACACACGAAGAGAGAAGGTCAGGTGACCTTGTTGAACTGTATTATTTGGTAAAAGGGCAGAAGCAGAGGCTATGAATCCAGCGCTTACCACACACAAATAAACTTTAAACAGCTGCAAATTAATGGTCTTTCATCAATCCTTAGGTGTTTTACTCAGTCATTAAAATGGATCAGCCTTTACGTCTCAACCCAAAAGAAGGTGGGGAGAATTAGTGTGATTTGTGATTCATGCATCATCCTCTAGCTTTCTGGAAGTTTTAATAATTTTTTTTATATCCCTAAGTGATATCTCTTGAAAGGGACTGTTTTTATTCATGGATTTGACTACAGCAATTGAAGATCAAACTTTAAAAAATATGGCTTGTGAGTCATATATTTGCAATCCAGGGCTACCGAATGTATTGCCTTGACATCACTTACCCATTTCTGAATTTGAACCAAATACATTCCATGACCTATACTGGGTACATTTTCATTTTTCCATTTTTCCATTGTTCCTCTGAGTTTTACATCTGCTATAGTGTGGGCAGATGTATATTTGAGGTTATCTACATGCTTCAGAAGAGCCAAATATCTTCCGCATTAAATTGAAATTCTTTGAGACTGCTAGTGAGTCACTACATATGTTTGTGGGCAGCTGTTTTATGTGGCCAAATTTGAAGCGCTGACTTCAAGCTGGTGTATTCTACCATATGGAGAAATGGTTTCCAGCCAAAACATTTAATTAACAGTGAATCGAGATGACCTTGTCTTTGCTTTGCCACATGTAAGTGCTGAACACAGTGACAAAGTGAAGACAAGTGTACTTGCATAGTAGACCAGGTCCCTGCCCCTTTCCATCTGGTCATGATAACACCAAATCCTATTTTTACCACCCTTTCTCGCTTCTTCTTATTGTACTCCATATGGAGACAGGCAATAGATACATGGAAAAATACACATATTTGGGAGCAAATAACACAATATGATTGGCAATACTTGCCTCTTATATGACTAACCTGAGACATTCCCAAAAGCAGAACACAGAGAAATAGGAAAACCATAAGCTTGATGTCCTAAGTGCAGGTGTTTCATGGTTATTTTTATTAATGCTTTCTAAAAGGTTTCATCCATTAGCATGGAAAATTCCATTGAGTTATAAAGCAATATAAAAAGAATGGAAGAGGGAATATATCCAAAACCTGTGCTACAATTGCCCATTTCTTGACATTTTTCTAGTTTTTAAGGAATAATCGAAAACATGATAAATAAAAAATGCAGAGGTTATGGGGCATCAAAAAGAACAAAACATCCATTATGATGAGAAGATCATTTCATGGAAGAAATCCCTAAAGTAATATCAAAAAAGGAAAGACTCTCATCATAGATTACACTGAATAATATTCTCACAAAAAGAAAAGATCAGCCATAACAGCTAATACTGAAGGCAGAACATGCCTCAGTAATGAATCCCATGATACTTCCATGAACAAAAAGAACCAGGAAGAACAAATGTTGTCAATGCTAATAAAGAAAAAAGGATAGTTCAAAAAGGGAATGTCTCCTTAAATTAGCAGCATCGCTTCTTTTAGAAGGCAAGGTTAACAGAATTACCAATCAGATCTACATTGTCTGATATGCTTCACATTTCATTAACCAATTTCCTCCCTTAGTCCAAGTTTTGAAAAAAAAATAATTCTGGACATTATTATGATCAAAGAGAATTTATTGGACCTTAAAAATTGTTCTATCTCTTTACATCTGATTCTCAAATCTCCCTGTATCTTTCATGATCAAGGAGACTGCGTGTGCAGTCATTGAAACAAAGCATCACAAGTTCTTACACCAATTCCATCTGTGTGTTGTTTTAAAAAACAGTAGACATGTGATTTCCTGAATGTCATCATAACCGAATTAAAAGGTATTTAAAGCAGTCAATTGTTTTTGAATTACAGAATGACGAAGAATATTCGCCTGTCTCGCTTTCCTAATTTTCACTAAAGTGAGCTGCGTGTTAGCATTGGGGAGGCATGTTCTGAGTAGATGATGACAGGTTTTTGGGGGTTTTTTTCTAAGTTTTTTTGGATACTTGCAGGCAAACAATCTTTGAAGGCGAATTTTGTTTAAAAACTCATTGTGGTTAAACAAATATTAATTACACGAAGATACACTCACAGAATTTGTAAAAGGCACATTTTCAAAGCAGTGATCAAAAATGACTGTTTGCTTCAATCACCCCATTCAGTTAGTGGGACTGGTGTTTCTCTCAGTGGGAGCTGCCATCGTAATGACACTTCACAGTAGGAACCCAGTTGGATGATGCAAAGTAGGATGGAAAAGAATGTCTTTATGTTCAGAAAGCATCCCAAATCAGAAAGATTCCAAGCTGTAGCGAAAGAGTCCCATGATTTATCTTCAGAGGCAAGCACTTTGTTAACTGAACAAGTTCTAACCAGATGTTAATTGAGCATAAAATTACAAAACTTGGCTAGCATCATGGCAGATTGTAAATCCACTGGGTAGAAGCTAGGTTGACCTCTGTGTCCTACATTGCACCGAGCATGATTTGAGTGGTCTATAAATACTGAGTAAATGCAACTGGGAAATATTTGGAGTTCAAAAATTACTCCTAAAAAGAAAATTCCATGTCTAGCCTTATATTTTCTCACCACTATTTTATTATTAGTAATTGTTACAATATTCTGCCATTTACAAAATGCTTTCAAGATGCATTAATACATCTAATCCTCACTTCAGTAATATAGGTCGGATGCCATTTCCCCTGTTTTATAGGTAAAGAACCTGAGACCTAGCAACCTTTAAACGAAAAATGTGCTATGTAATAGCAGAGTTACTATGTGAACCATACTCTTTGCTCAGAAATCTCTCTTAGGGAAATCTTTCTGAGATTGTCTCAATAGCCTTTAACCTAAGTCTATCAATAAATTCATATATACTCAATTAGAATTGGGCCAATATTAATGTCAACTAACCCACCTATTTATTGATTTGATCCCTGGAATAGTACTAGATTCTTTAAAAGAATAGATGTCTAGGGGCACCTGGGTGGTTCAGTCGGTTGAGTGATGACTTCAGCTCAGGTCATGATCTCATGGTTTGTGGGTTTGAGCCTCACGTCCGGCTCTGTGCTGACAGCTCAGAGACTGGAGCCTGCTTTGGATTCTCTGTGTGTGTCTCTCTCTCTGACCCTCCCCCACTCATGCTCTGTGTCACTCTCTCTCAAAAATAAATAAACATTAAAAAACTTTTTAAAGAATATAGGTATAGATCATTTTCCTAGCCATACATACATAGAGGCCCAGGACAGCAACAAAGATCCTACTAATATCCTTACTGAACCTTGTTCATCCTGTATGCATTTTACCACTTATTACAAATGTTGAGAGAGTATTCAATGCCCTCTGCCTCCAATTATCATCATCCCCTCTCTTCCAACTGCCTCCTTATTCTGCAATTTCAACCACCATCATTCTACTGAAATGGCTTCCTCAGGAACGTAAGTGACTTTGAATCAACAAGTTCAAACATCTAATCTTGGTTCCCATCTCTCTTGACCTTCCCACATCTTTAAGAATTCTTGTTGATTCTTTTTGTTAATCTGGGTCCTCTGTAAAAAGTCTTCCTTCCCTATGATTCTATCCTCTACCTCGTGTTTTTGCATCTTTGCACCTATAAGTATAAACTCTCTCCTGATGCTGATGAAATGTTACTTCTAAGACAGATAACTGGCTTCAAATTCAGCAGACTAGAACCAAACTTGTCCTCTACACTGAAGACCCTCTTCTCTTCTGACTTGCCTATTTTGACAATAAGTTTATCATCATCCCAATATTCCGTAAGTGAAGACTTTGTCTTTTTTCTGTTCTAGTTGCCGAGACCCACCAGTTCTTTCTGCACAATTTCTGTCCTCTCTTAAAACATAGTTTAGGTACATCTCTTTCAGATTATTATGCCAAAAGCACAACTTAGTGGCACACTCTTACTTGAAAGTATTCAGTGTGATCCTCTCCACCTCTCACCGCTTTTACCTACTAGGTAGAGTTCAGTCAGCCAAAGTTCTCATTATTCCCCTTCATTCAAGACAGCCTCATAGAAAGAAGATATTTATACGTTTTGGATGTGGTGCCCTTTGCATTTAGGACTGAATTCACAGCTTCCTCATCCTTAAATGCTTTAATCCCACACAGAATGGATTAACAAATCATCCTGAAAGACCAAGAACAAAATTCTATTTTTTTTTCCATGCGATCTCTCATTTTCCAAGTCCGAAATCCATCCCTTCCCAATAAAACCCTTTAACACTTGGTTGGTTGGTACCATTCATATATCATGGGTTTTCTTTCTTTTTTTCTTTTCTTTCTCTTTCTTTCTCTTTCATTCTTTCCTTCCTTCCTTCTGTTCTCTTTCTTTTTTCTTTTTCTTTCTTTCTTTCTGAATTTTGTGTCTATATAACTATACATCTATTAATCTATCTATTGGGTTATCTTTGTATAGGCTATCAATTTTTCTGTCTATACATCATACCATCATTCTATCCACATCTACCTTTCTTTTATTAAAATACTGATTCCAGAATATTATACACTTCTTAAAATGAGAAGGAATTTCCATTCACCCTCATTTTGACACACTTAAAGCACATCACATATAATAAATTCCTAATGTGATGCATAAGTAATTGAAAGCTAATAAAATTGTGTCAGGATCAAGAGAAAAAATACTCTGGGGCGCCTGGGTGGCTCAGTTGGTTAAGCGTCCGACTTCAGCTCAGGTCACAATCTCGCGGTCCATGGATTCGAGCCCCGCGTCGGGCTCTGGGCTGATGGCTCAGAGCCTGGAGCCTGCTTCCAATTCTGTGTCTCCCTCTCTCTCTGACCCTCCTCCGTTCATGCTCTGTCTCTCTCTGTCTCAAAAATAAATAAACGTTAAAAAAAAATTTAAAAAAAAAAAGAGAAAAAATACTCATAAACAATATTAAAGGAGACAGTTTTTTAAAAACATATAAACACAAACTGCTCATCAAGGAGATCTGGATATTGAGGTCAGAAAACTTAGAATAATTCATCTTTAAAAGGTGAGGATAAATAACAAGTCTAGAGTTCAACAGGCCTCTGGGTGAGCAGGGAAGAACAGCCAGAAATAGAACTCGTGAGAAGGATCCAAGGGGCAAACAGGAAGCACAGACAGAGACACAAAGCAACGTGACAGGATTTCAAGATCAGCCAGGGATCCAGTTCTCTGGACCACTACCATCTAGACCCAAATTTTTCTTTTGTGACTCTTCCTTCTGCCTTCTGCTCTTGTATCTTGTCAGTATCATGATCCAGGAAGTTTCAAATAGCCAGGTTTCTTTCTGGCACCTGTTTTCTTATTTCTTCCATTAGCAGAATCTGGGCTGATGACAAATGTATATATGCAGGGTTTGGTGCCAATGCTGATTTATGAAGTAACAGCTACACGTAAGGGACTGAGGACACTGTGACCACAGTCTAGAGCTGAGAGCAACAGGACTCTGAGAACACAAGTTATATGAAAGTTTAAATCAGTTAGCCACTGATTTATTTTTTTTTAAATGGTTGAGCATACACCTGACACTGAGTGGGACTCAATGGTGCAAGATGAGTTAAGCATGGATCCTGCTCTCCAGGACCAGACAACATACTTGAGGGGACTGACAATAAACAAGTACATACAAAAATGTATGAGTAAATGTGTATAAATGCAATGCTGGGAAGTACAACAAATAGGCGTGTGGAAACATCAAATAGCGGGGATAAGCTATTGGTTGATTAGAGAAGCCTCTGAGAAGGTGATATTTAAGCTGAGATAAAATAGGAAAAAACTATTTGATACAGAGGGAAGTTTAATCTAGTTAGAGAAAACATCATGACCAAAAGTGGGAAAACTGGTTCAGTCAAGGACTTTATTTAGAGCAACTCACCTGCAGGATGGTGAGACAGAGGAAGAATGGTTGGAGATAAGACACATAGGGAACATGCAAATCTCTGTAGCAATTGAGATGGACAATCACATAAACAATTAGAATGAGAGATAAAGGCCACAATACAATTTATATTTATATACCAAAAAGAGGTGAAGCTGACCATCAGGGAAATTAACTTGAATTGTAAGGATTCACAGTCTTTAATTGAATCCATTACCCAACATATAAACTCTGACTTTGTATCTTACCATATTATACACTCTGACTGTATATTGTCACTGTCAGTCAATGGAAGTATCTTATTTTTGGTTTGAATAATGGTTTTCATTCTCCAAAACAAAACTTACACTCTCCTGATTCACCTCCAAAGCTTTCAGATAGGTCTAATTTTGAAGCCCACTCAGTCACTCTTTTACTACAAATTTCTCTCTCTGGGAATGACAATCAGTTGGCATCTCTGCCTCTGACACACATTCTGAATTCAGGGTCACAGAGATGTCATTTTTAACAACACGCTCTACCTCAGATGGAAATTCTGAGTGTCTGCTGGGTTAATTGCTTTCCAAAGAGAGACAAATGAAATGCTCCAATAATATTGAATGGCTGCAGATTCCTTTTTTTGTGGAGTATGTTCAGCTGCTCCTTTTGGGGTTGCTTTTCTTAGAGAACAAGAAATGCATTCCCTCTTTGAGACCATAGGAATGCCAATGAGGGCCCAGAAGCCAAATGCACAGACTGGAATCCCACTGACCTACAAACTCCTCGTTCCTCCTGTCCCAGGAGACATCTTTTCCCCTTTTGCATGCCTGGGATCCGCCTGCAAGGAAGTCTTGAGCACTCTAGATTTTCGATACTCTTGGATGGCTGGTGAGCAATTGGCAAGCCTGATCTTCTGGCTAATAGCTCTCTTTTTCTGAGATCATTTTTCACTGTGAGTTGAGAGCTAGAGTACATGTAAGTGTCCAGAAAAATTATACTAAAAATTCCAGAAAGCTATTCGTGCTGCATCTTTTAGAAAGCAGAAATCCAAAAATTTCACTGAAGATCATAAATTAAATGGGGGGGCTTAAGTCAAACCATTATGCAGAAGCCAACAGCTAAGGTTCTCATTTTTAAACTTTACTCAGTATAAAAAATTCTCCCAAGAAAGAAATCATTTACAGTGCATTAAGTTTTGGAGAAATGGTATCTGTTATGGATTACAGTTTGGTGTTCTTTCTCAGTTTTTAATGGTAAGACAGAATAGGGTTTTATTCACCTTCTATATAATTTTTGCCTTTCACATGTATACACACACACACACACACACACACACACACACACACTCACATTACACCGAGGTCCAATTTCTATCCTAAACTTTTACTCAAACATGCCGTCCAGATATATTTGTGAAACAGCAGTGGAAGCACAAGAAATATAATAACTAAGCTTTCCTTTTTATTATTATTATTGTTTTTTGGCTGACATCTATTTGTTTTTCACATTAGAGGGATGGAAAGAAACTATAATGGGGGTTGAGGAGCATGGTGCCGTTTCCTATGTCCAGCCCCAGGGAATTCTTCTCTGGATCCTTTTTTAAATTTAAATTTAATTTAATTTTTTTTTATTTGAGAGAGAGAGAGAAAGAGAGAGGGATAGCATGTGCATGGGGAAGAGGGGCAGGGGGGGGGGGGGGGAGAATTCCAAGCAGGCTTCATGCTCAGCATGGAACCCAACATGGGGCTTGGTCCCACGACTCTGGGATCATGACCTGAACCAAAACGGAGAGTTAGGTGCTCAAATGACTGAGCCACCCAAGGTCCCTTCTTCTCTGGTCCTAAGGAGAGACAGCCTTGTTCTCATCTAAGGTTCTCTGGGGCCCAAGAACCGAACTACACTGCTTTGGTATTCAAGAGATAATGGAGGACAGGACACAGAGGACTGGAAAGAGAATGTCATTGCTCTTCAGCATGGTCACAGGCAGCAGAGAGGCTTTGCTGCTCTGCTCTGTGGATGACCCGCCCATTTCCCACAGCCCAACTCCAAAGTCTTCTGTGGCCATGGATGGCCCCCTGCAGAAGATGCAAATGATCTCTTGCATCTCTCTCTTAGAGGTCATTACCTTTCTTGCCCTCAGTTGGGTAACTCTAAGGTACATTTCACCCAGTTTCAGAGGATCTTCAGGGGCAGTGCACCCCTATTGCCCACTCATCACAGTATCTAGCTGTAATATATATTCATGCACATTCATTACATGTACAATGATGCATGCAGCCCTTTAAGGTACCTGTTAGTGACTTGCCTCCCTTTGCCTGTTTCACTTCAGCACTTTCTTATTATGCTTTCTGAGATCGGTGCCCAAATAAACTCCCTGTATCCATATTCTTGTCTTGGATCTTTTGGAGGAATCCAAAATGAGACAGTTATCTCAAAGTTCTCTTTGAAAGCATCAGACGGCAGTCCTGGCATAGATATCCTTTCTTAGAGATAGGGCATGATGGCAATGCCATGGTGGGCAGTGGGCATGAACCAGAGCTGTGCTGGGGTGTAATAAAAATAAGGAACAATTCACGCATATACATAAAACTGTCTTTCATTAGTTCTGACAATACTAAGGAGGGACACTAAAGGAAGGGAGGCCAACCTATGTTGTGAAGTTACAGCACCTCTCAGGAAAAGTGGTTTATTATCATCAGAATAAAAGGACCATAAGGGCTGGGGTTTTGTTTAGTGCTGTGTATTCCAGCACCTAAAACACTGTCTGGCACATAGAAACTTTCCAATAAATTTATGCTGAATTAGTGAGCACACTTGACCACCTTAGAAGCTGAAGTGGATGAAGAGTGATTGAAATATACACATATATATTTACGTATATTGTATATAATTATACAATATATATAATATACAACTATGTTTACACATAAATACACAAAACTCTATACATTATCCACAAATAAATGTACAAACACACGCACGGACATTGTAGCCTACAGCAACCCAACTTTCATTTTTAAGTGGTATTTAAATGTAACATATTCTACACCTGTGGCCTCTTCACTTGTCAGGCTGATTGAATCTAGAATCTAGACCTTTTTATCTACTAAAATAGAGTTCCTAATAGATGTTGGGCACATTATGAGCATTTCTCTTAATTTGCAATTCTTTTTTTAAGTTTATTTATTTTGAGAGAGAGAGAGAGAGAGAGAGAGAGAGAGAGAGAGAGAGACAGTGAGGGCAGGAGAGAGGCAGAGGGGGAGGGAGAGAAAAAGATTCCCAAGCAGGCCCCATGCTGTCAGCACGGAGCCCAATGTGGGGCTTGAACTCATGAACCATGAGATCACGACCTGAGCTAAAACCAAGAGTCGGACACTTAACCAGCTGAGCCACCCAGGCGCCCCTAATCTGCAATTCTTTGAAGGTTTTTAGATTTTATGTATTATGTAATGTGATAAAGGCCCACCCTGTCTTTTAATAATCTCCCATGTTTTTTTCTAGTACATTCTTTTATTTCTTACCTTCACATTTTTTACCTAGCTAGAATGTTTCTTGTTGCAAAGAGTGAGGCATTGATCCACCTTCCATTCTTCTGAGGAGTGTCTGTCTAGTTCCAACAATGCCTTGCGAACAATTCAACTTACCCTACTGATGTCAAGAACTACCTTTTTACTGATTTTCATAAACTCCATTTGTATTTGAGCCTATTCCTGGGCCATCTATTCTATTCCACTGAGTTTTACAATGAGTTTTAAAACAATTTATGTTGCCTTTTTAGATTGCACAACTTAGGCAAGTATTATCATCTTGCTTCAGTTTTTCCAAGTTAAGGCTCAAGGTTATGAAGCTGCAGACAAAATGTTCTTGACTGCAGTTGACCGAGACAGAAGGCAGAGCAACAGTCTTTGGCAAGTCTGAGTATAACAGCCAGTCCACAAATCGTACTGCCACTTATCTCCTAGGAAATAATGCCACCCAAACTGAGACTCTTAAGTCCCTGAAAATTTTGAGGGGTTCCACTGAATGGCATCATCGAATTCAATCTTTCTCTGTGTATCTTACAACTCTGACTTTTAAGCTCCTCCTCACCAAACCATCTGCAGTTATGGAGACTTTTCAGCCTCTGCCCTAAAATCTTCATTGTGGATTGGCTGTGAAGTAGGAAAATCAATCACTTCTTTTCAGGAAATCAACAAGGTCTTTTTATTTCTGGTAAATTTCTAAAATAAAACAGACCTACAAAGATCATATTTCCCCACTTTTTAAAAAACAAATACATAAAAGTTTATTCTTAGAATAATCATTTTGATAAGCACATTATATAGCAATTGTATTGCAAACTGTATAAATGAAATCTTTCTGTTTCCAAATATTTCTGCTTCAATGTATATGAACTCTGATGTTCTTTGTAACTCTGATGTTATGAGAAATGTTTTCATCCATCTATGGCACATAAACTCACATAAACTCTAAGTTTACCTATATTACTAGTGCTTTAACACTATGGTTAGAAACAACACACACACACACACACACATTTAATGTTAATATAAATGTGCTCACATAATGTAATTTGGCTTATCTTTTTCTCTATCTCTTCTTATTGAACAAGAATTGCAGAGGGTTTTGTTTGTTTGTTTTATTTAGAGAGTATGAGCAGGGGAGAGGGGCAGAGAGAGAGGGAGAGAGAGAATCCCAAACAGGCTCCATGCTCAGTGCAGAGCCCAATGTGGGGCTCTATCCCATGACCCTGGGATCACGACCTGAGCCAAAATCAAGAGTCCAACCCTCAACTGACTGAGCCACCCAGGCGCCCCAAGAATTTCAGCCTTAAAAAGACTTTGAAACCTATCTCTGTTGGCATCAGGGCTCCAAAATTTGCCACCAGGTTTCTTCTTGGCTACTTTTCTCCTCCGGTCCTCTTCTCCTTGACCCTCCTTGTGCAAGGTCTTCCTATACCCTCTCCCCCAAATCCCAGTTTGGAGAAAAACATGAGTAATTCTGTATGTCTGAAAAGCTTGTGGTGTAAAAATTTAAAGAAGTAAATGGGACTGTAGATGTTTTGGGGATTTAACATTTCTAATAGATTATCATGGACAGAGCTCAGTCATTTTTTTCTCCTTGCTTGGTGTACCTTCGGTAGCTGCCTACCGTTATGTAGACTGAAGAGAGGAATCTAATTCTGGCTGCTCCTGACAGCTGCTTTGTGTACCGCTGGGTCAAACGCACACAGGTGAACAAACAAAGAAATGTATAACTCTGTCTTATCATGAGAAGTCCAGATCACAAAAATAACCTGTGGCTTCAATTTAGAAAATCATGAGAGCATTAGGACCTGCAGACCTTACAGCCTCTACCAGTCTTATTGCCATCAGTTACGTTTGGTTAGTCATACGCTATCTTCCAAAGAGAGTCATATTTCCTCTCAGCGAGAAAGATCATTTCATTGTCATGCCTGTTCAGTCTTCCCTAGAGCAGGAAGTGGTATAATATGTGTGCCCGAGCTTTAATATACGATTTTATTTTTTTCTTTTTATGATTTCAACCTTGACCTCTGACTTGAGAGTCTGCTGTTTTAACCATTAGTGTTTCTCTAGATCTTAAAGCAGAAGCTACATGTCCAATACTTACATAAAATGACCTTGGTAAAACACACATGCCGCCATCTTAACAATTATTTTTATTTGACGTGATATAACCACACCAGCATCAAATCAGAACCCATACACCGATAAGTTGTTTTGTTCTTTGGCTGTTAGCAGAATGCTAAGAATGTTAAGGCACATCTCTAGCAAAACCAACCCAACGCTGAAGTTGCATTTAAAGGGAGTTCTTTCAGTGAGGCGAAAGAAAAAAAAAAAAAAAAAAAAAGATACCAGATATTAATGCCCTTCTTGGAAGATGAGTTCATCCTATCTAATATGCATTAGAAATAATCTACTCATTTGATGAAAGGTTTTCGAGGCATGAATAAAGGGCCAGGCTGCTTGTCTACAGCAGCAATTAACAGAATCACACAAAGCCCATTTCAGTGGCCTATTTTCTCAGGCCAGCCATCAGTGTAATTATCCACATTAGAGGAATTTTCTGAGCTCGAGGAGAGGTTCACAAGTCAAAGGGAGCTGAAGTTCACTCTGGGGAATTTAACTAACTGTTTGGTTTTAATAATTCCTCATCAAATAATCTCTAAGGTATCAAAAGAAATCATTCCCTCTGGTTCCTGTAAAGAATCATCAATTCTGGGTTGCAGTGGCATCAACGCAAAGTGATATCATGGATTTACTCCTACATTTTGAGGAGCTTCTCTGAGGGGAATATGCAAATCATATCCTTGATAAAGAAGAAATAATTTTAGGCGTGTGCCCAAAGGTGAACTCTTTGCACACGTTTTCATAAAGAAGATATATACCAAAAAGGTAAACACACCAATTCGTAGGTTTGCAAATATTACAATAGCAACTCTTTCCCTCTCTTTCAGCTTTATGGTCTTTCTGTTACTGTGAAACACGTTGCTACTTAAAAATAGTAGCGCTGAGGGGCACCTGGGTGGCTCAGTCAGCCGAATGTCTGACTTCAGCTCAGGTCATGATCTCATGGTTCGTGAGTTCTCCGCTGTCAGCACAGAGCCACCTTCAGATCCTCGGTCCCCCTCTCTCTCTGCCCCTCCCCTGCTAGCACTCTCTCTCTCTCTCTCTTTCTCTCTCTCTCTCTCTCAAAAATAAACATTAAAAATAAATAATATAGCTGAAGGTGGGAAAGTCATTGTTTCATTCATAAAAGTCATGAATTAATGAATACACATACATGCATGCAAACACACACACTACACATATACACGCATATCACTGACACATGGTATTTATATGAAGATATAGCACTCATGATATATATTTATATCTGTCTATTTATCCATCTGATTTCACAGAGGGATCCTTTAAAAAGAGATGGGAAATATCAGAAGATAGTGGCTAAGATTTATATACGTTCATATGTGTGTGTGCAAGTGTATGTATATGTGCAATTTTCCTGTTGATATCACATCCCTCCTTTAACATCATTATAGTGGCTCAGCATCAGTGAACACCGAAACTGCCCTTATTAAACTAGTAAAAGAGACCAATCTTTTCTTAGATTAGATGGTTAGATTTAGATAGGCTTTTTCCCAGGTATTTTAGATCAGCAATAGAAAAGCCTAAGAGGGAGAAAGATTTTTCATTGTTTCTATTATATGTATAATGGAATGAAATATACTTGTGGCCAATTTCAACAAAACTCAATTGGTATTTATGTAGGAGACACTGGCATGAAACTTGTCTGCTAACAATGCACAAAGTGAGGTCTCAGCCCAACAGTTTAAAGTCCTTCAAGTCCTGTGAAAACCTGATTCTCAGAGTAACCACACTTATATTTACTATGAGGAAAGGACAGCCCTGCTCTCCACCACACCTCTACCCCAGCTATATTTCAAGCATCACTGAGTTCTCACAGTATGAGAACTAATCAAAAGATTGAGAGTTTCTCAAATCTTTCTTTCCTCTCTGCACGTTAGCCCAAAAGTATCCTTTGTAGGTGAAATAAAGGATAAGTTGGTGGTGATGAGGGAAGGGAAGATAATACCGGATACCCACATATTGCTGAAATTACTCTGGTTAACATATTTAAGAGATATGGGGCATAATGTAAGCTCCTGTACACAGTGAGTCATTTATTTTAAGATGCAAATTGATCTCCTCTTTGATTACTGATGGTAATTTATGGTGAAAGATACCAAATTCAGTCACAGACAAGGGAGTAGACATTATGTAGTTCTAGAGAGTGGATGCTTTTTCAAAATGCTATTCCTAACGCAACTATTGTGTGCCTACAACAACAAACCAATACCACTGCCCCGTGAAAGAAAGAAAGAAAGAAAGAAAGAAAGAAAGAAAGAAAGAAAGAAAGAAAGAAAGAAAGAAAGAAAGAAAGAAAGAAAGAAAGAAAAATTCACGGAGAGACATGAGACTCAATTCTCCATGCCAAGTGAATAAACAACACTAAGATTGGCACATAGAAGTATTCTTGATTTCCAAAGCTCTGTGACTGAACCCTCAAATTTTGTTGTTACCATTCCCACAACCAGATTTACCTGATGGTCCATGAAACAACGCCATCTCTCTTTTATACAGCAACATCTGCGCTTAGATGAACACACACCCACACACACATGCACCTGCACACACAAAAGTAATTGGAATGCACTTTGATTATTTCAGCTCCCCATGCCCAAGGCGGGTGATAACAGGACCGGTTCAATCGTGATTATTAAAATGGACAAGAGAGGTGTGAGGCACATCACCTTGCTGGAGTCCAACCAGCCCCACAGTATCGATGAGCACGGTTTAATCATTTTTTTTTTAAGTTTATTTAGTTATTTTTGATAAAGAGAGAGAGAGAGACAAAGAGAGACAGAGAGAGAGGGGACAAAGTGAGGGGGGGGAGAGAACACGAGTGGGGGGGGTGCAGAGCGAGAAGGAGGGAGAATCCCAAGCAGACTCTGCACTGTTAGCGTGAAGCCTGACGCAGGGCTTGATCCCACGAACTGTGAGATGTGACCTGGGCCAAAATCAAGAGTCAGACGCTTAACCCAGGTGTCCCGAGCATGTTTCAATCTTAAAATGTTTTTCAGACCTATCAGAAAAAGGTTGTTTTGGAAAAATGTACTATGAATAATCATGTTATTTGAAAAGCTGTGGCCACTTTTCTTCAATTTATTTAAGAGAGAATTTGAGCTGGGCCTTGTGATTTAGGAAAATCAAAAAAAAAATCAAGCAATAATTTCCAACTGTTTAACTGCATCACATGAGGCTCTTGGGGAGATACACCATACGCATCTGAAGGAGCTCAGGGGTGCCTGGGTGGCTCAGTCAGCTGTGCTTACAGCTCAGAGCCTGGCGCCTGCTTTGGATTCTGTGTCTCCCTCTCTCTGCCCCTCCCTTGCTTGCGCTCTGTCCCTCTCTCTCTTGAAAATAAATAAACATTAAAAAAAAATAAAGGAGCCAATAATACAGCTACAGTAAAACAGAGTAACAGAATGATCAATTCAAAGAGTATTAGAAATAGAAATGCAATATAAAACATCTAGATCAACCTTTCACATCACAATATGGAAAGAGAGTGGCCAACATTGATTTCAGACATGTATAATCAGAATAGAACATTAAGTATTATTGGAAAATATTATTTATAACTGCAGAGTTATGTTAAGATGCTAAGTTTGAGTATACTAGCACAGAAACTAACTCTTAGGTACCTTGAGAGTCAGAATAAGAACAATTTTAAACAATAAATCGTGAGGTGACTCAACGTGCAAGTATCGGTCAACAATTCTCTCATCAGGAAAGGTTAACTGTCATTTTCTTACAGATGTTTTACCACTGTCTACTTGGAAATCAATGGAAAGCAGGTGCTGGCAACCAGGAGTATGAGCAGGGGAAACACAGAAATTCCTTAAGAGGAAAAGAGAGGCCCCCCAAAACAGATGTGCTTATAGCTGATGGCTGAGAGAACACTCATATGAGCTTTCAAGTTAATTACCAATCATGCTCAGTTCATCAAGAAGTTTTCTCTAGGGAAGCCTGGGATCCTTAAAATACATAGAGAGTTATGACCCCAAACTGTGTTCCTGTACCTCTGGCCTATGTTACTGGTATCTGGGCAATGGAAACACTAGCATATTTGCAAAAATGAACAGCAGTGACCCCAAAACTCCTATCTCATCATATTTAGCTATCTTCATTTAGAAATGTCACAGCTAGGGGTGCCTGGGTGGCTCAGTTGTTAAACCAACACTTGATTTTGGTTCAGGTCATGATCCCAGGGGTTGTGGGATTGAGCCCCCCATCAGGCATGGAGCCTGCTTGAGATTGGTTCTCTCTCTCTCTCTCTCTCTCTCTCTCTCTCTCTCTGTCTCTTTCTCCTTCTGCCCCTCTCCCTTGCTGGTACACTCTCTTTTTCTAAAAACAAAACAAAACAAAACAAAACAAAAAAAAAACATCACAGCCAAATGTGATGGATGCACTAATCTTTACTACAGAAATTTGAATGGAAGAATTATCCATATATTTTTGCAACCAATGGTGTTCTTAACCAGAAGGTATAGCTTTCATCACGGGCTCTGTGTAATCATTTATAAAATAAAACGTAGTGTTCACTAGCATTGACAGATCTAGTGTTCA